>NC_074704.1:9457534-9490034 GCF_029448725.1 Salvelinus fontinalis
ACACACACACACACACACACACACACACACACACACACACACACACACACACACACACACACACACACACACACACACACACACACACACACACACACACACACACACACACACAGCCTAGCAGTCAAATCCACACTGTCATTAGTAAAGTCAGGATAGAGTGGTGACACAAGGTATAGGACTGACAAGCTGTCACTGGGGAAATAAAGGCTATCTTAGATAGCAGAGAGAGAGAGAGAGAGAGAGAGAGAGAGAGAGAGAGAGAGAGAGAGAGAGAGAGAGAGAGGAGGGGGGAGGGAAGAGAGAGAGGAGGGGATGAGAGATAGAGAGAGAGCGAGAGAGAGGCAGGGGTAGAAAGAAACAGAGGGAGAGAGGAGTGAGGGAGAGAGAGAGAGAGAGAGAGATGAGAGGGAGGGATAGAGAGAGAGGGAAGAGAGAGAGGAGGGGGGATGAGAGATAGAGAGAGAGCGAGAGAGAGAGGCAGGGGTAGAAAGAAACAGAGGGAGAGAGGAGTGAGGGAGAGAGAGAGAGGGAGGGATAGAGAGGAGGGAGAGAGGAGTGAGGGAGAGAGAGAGAGAGGGAGGGGTAGAAAAAAACAGAGGGAGAGAGGAGTGAGGGAGACAGAGGTAAAAGATGAGAGGGAGGGATAGAAGGAAACAGAGGGAGAGAGGAGTGAGGGAGACAGAGGTAAAAGATGAGAGGGAGGGATAGAAGGAAACAGAGGGAGAGAGGAGTGAGGGAGACAGAGGTAAAATATGAGAGGGAGGGATAGAAGGAAACAGAGGGAGAGAGAGAGGAGAGAGAGAGGGAGAGAGAGGAGTGAGGGAAGAGAGATAGAGAGAGAGCGAGGGAGGGATAGAAAGAAACAGAGGGATAGAGAGGAGTGAGGGAAGAGAGAGAGGAGGGGGATGAGAGAGAGGAGGGGGGATGAGAGAGAGAGAGCGAGAGAGAGGGAGGGATAGAAAGAAACAGAGGGAGAGAGGAGTGAGGGAGGCAGAGGTAAAAGATGACAACACTGAATGAAAAATGATTCAGATCAACTTTAATGTGCTATTCTATGAAGACAGTTTGTTAGTTTATTTATTTATTCATCATTTATTTATGTAACCTTTATTTCACTAGGCAAGTCAGTTAAGAACAAATTCTTATTTACAAAGACGGCCTACACCGGTCAAACCCGGACGACGCTGAGCCAACTGTGCGCTGCCCTATGGGACTCCCAATCACGGCCGGTTGTGATACAGCCTGGAATATAGTTAGAACCAGGGTGTAGTGACTCCTCTACCACTGAGATGCAGTGCCTCAGACCGCTGAACCAGGGTCTGTAGTGACTCCTCTAGCACTGAGATGCAGTGCCTCAGACCGCTGAACCAGGGTCTGTAGTGACTCCTCACCACTGAGATGCAGTGCCTCAGACCGCTGAACCAGGGTCTGTAGTGACTCCTCTACCACTGAGATGCAGTACCTCAGACCGCTGAACCAGGGTCTGTAGTGACTCCTCACCACTGAGATGCAGTACCTCAGACCGCTGAACCAGGGTCTGTAGTGACTCCTCACCACTGAGATGCAGTGCCTCAGACCGCTGAACCAGGGTCTGTAGTGACTCCTCTACCACTGAGATGCAGTACCTCAGACCGCTGAACCAGGGTCTGTAGTGACTCCTCACCACTGAGATGCAGTACCTCAGACCGCTGAACCAGGGTCTGTAGTGACTCCTCACCACTGAGATGCAGTACCTCAGACCGCTGAACCAGGGTCTGTAGTGACTCCTCTAGCACTGAGATGCAGTACCTCAGACCGCTGAACCAGGGTCTGTAGTGACTCCTCACCACTGAGATGCAGTACCTCAGACCGCTGAACCAGGGTCTGTAGTGACTCCTCACCACTGAGATGCAGTACCTCAGACCGCTGAACCAGGGTCTGTAGTGACTCCTCACCACTGAGATGCAGTACCTCAGACCGCTGAACCAGGGTCTGTAGTGACTCCTCACCACTGAGATGCAGTACCTCAGACCGCTGAACCAGGGTCTGTAGTGACTCCTCACCACTGAGATGCAGTACCTCAGACCGCTGAACCAGGGTCTGTAGTGACTCCTCTAGCACTGAGATGCAGTGCCTCAGACCGCTCGGGAGCCCTGAGTTAAAGAGGTAAATGTTATAACTGGCACAGAAATACGAACGCATAGACGCCAAGAGTCTACTTGGCAGACAGGGACGAAGAAGAAAGAGAAGAACATATGATAAAGAAGATGTTAAATGAGCTCTGATGGAGGTTTAGTGTACAGCTGAACTACTCTGACAGAGAGTAGTACACTGCAGACTTGTCTTAGTAGTAGATGTGTACTTTAGGGAGGGGTGGAGGGATGGAGGGAGTCATCGAGAGAGGAGAGAACGGGAGGATGAGTTATCATCAGCGAGGAGGGGGAAAAGACAGGGAGGGAGGTGGAGGCAAGCAATCTACGTTTAGGAGAGAGAGCGGCTGAGTAAAGTTTCTTACCCCGTTTCAACATTTTTCTCGCGCACAGCTGGTCCTCAACACCAATACATTCGCGAGCATCGCCAGCAGGAACTCAAGGTAAGTGAATCAGGACTTTGTCAAATGGAAACTGTATAATGACATTGTTATATCTATTGCTGACAAGTCAACTAATTGTTTCCATGAATGCACGCGGATGCAGAACACGTTTTTCTGCCGCTTGCTTCCCCAGTGAATGTATTTTATTCCCCCGTTGGAAATAAGTTACTCGCAACAGAAGCCAACTCAGCAGTGTTCTGTGCATTTGCGCCTGAATGGGAACTAGAATAATATTTTCGGAGATGCACGTTGCTACAAGTAGTTATTTTCTTCGGCTTTTTGTATAAGGATGTGTTCCATATAAATGTAAGCTGTGCGTCTGTAGACGTGGCTGCTATAATGAATCCATTCTGACAGAAAGACTACCGGGTACTGTAGGCGTTCTCTCTCTCTGGGTCAATTCTACAATGTTGACAGAATAACGCTTACAATGCACACACGAACAACATATTCAGTAGGCTATACAAATATTTGCATACAACACGGTACATTTGCATTTGATGTAAAAAAAATATAGATGTACATTATTTGTTGTCTTTTGAACTTGGCTGAACTGTAGCCTAAGTAGGCTATAGCCAAGCTACTGACCTATAACGTATTAAGTTATTTATAACTGATTACTTTAAAGTATGATGACAGATGCCAAAGACATTTAAAAGGGCAATCTGCGATTCCAACAACAACAAAGCAGGGGCCCTTCCACTGTTTTGCAAAAACAGCTTTAAAAAAATGTGTGGTGGATAAAGAGATCTTGAACTATTGGGTTCTTAAATGACTGACAGTCTCAATCACCTGGACTAATTTTCTCTCTCTGTTGCTAATACTGTAAAATAAAAATGTGAAGACTGTCAGTACTGTTATTTTGGTACTAGTGTTACTGTTGGTCAATATTGGCACGCCATCGTGCCCAGCAGGGAATCATCAAACTGTAAAACGTAGGTTATCTCATAACTTCCCACAGAGGGAAACTAAAGCTTCCTCCCTTCTTTCTCGTCATCCTTTCATCCATCCATCATTCTCACCATTGATCCGTCTTTTTAAAGATTGTTAACATTCCAGGAGTTGTGTAAAACACCAGGGATTTCCTCTTTGGCCCTATCGCTCTGATTCACACACACACACACACACACACACACACACACACACACACACACACACACACACACACACACACACACACACACACACACACACACACGCACTCACACACACATAGTGCTTGCACACGGAAACGCGCACACACACACATACAGTAAATGCACATGCTTGCATGCACACATACTCCCCTACACACATACACACTCATCCATTCTCGCTCTCTCTCTCTCCCTTCCTCCAATCCATCCTCTACAGTGTTGTCCAACTCTAAACTCTCAACATGTGTCTCTCTCAACCCCCGAGCCAAACCCTTCTCTAAATACTGTGAACTCAAACTGGTCGTAAATGTCAGTAGTGAAATCCAAGTGGGTTTCTCACCTCTCCTCTCCTCAAGCAGGAAGTACCAGGTTTATTCAGGTAACGGTTTGTGATGCTACTTAGTGTTCATGTCTCACTGATACCTCCTGATGTGACCAGATCATTCAGACACCAAGGAAGTGAGAAAACTTAGCCTGCCTCTGATGTTCTCACTAGACGGCCAAGCTGTAAAGTCTATATTGTCTATATAGTAAAAAGGTATGGGAACAGGTTAGCAGTGTGGTTAAGGTTAGGGTTAGGTTTCAAATCAGATTTTAAGAAGATGAATTGTAGAGCTAGGCAGGGCTTCTGACTTTGCATCTTGACCAGACAGGGACAACTCTAATGTGGGCTGAGTTTTCTAATAGAACCCATAACTCTCTTACATGGACAATACATTCTCCTATAAGTTTCAGTCTCGATTACTCCTGCAATTCAGGGACTTCAAGATATTTAACCTGCTTTAGTTAAAGCCAAGGAAATCACTGGTACTGGACAAATGCTTGTGAACTTTTTTATTTGATCAGATTAGAAGTTAAATGCACAAAGACTCGAGTGTTTAGAGTTATGGAAAGCTGCGTCTCATCTAGAATTAACCGGTCTCTTCTCTCTTTCTCTCTCTCTGACTCTCTGACTCTCTCACTCTCTCCCTTCCCCCCTTCTCTTTCCACCAACCCTGCTCCCTCTCTCTCCTCTCTCTACCTCCCTGACCAATGATGTAACACACAAAGTGATTGGCTGTCTAGGACCTCCAGTGTGTCAACCCAGGCCTGATGCCAGAATCAAATTAGAGAGTGTGATAGTGTGTGAGAGAGAGAGAGAGAGAAAGAGAGTGTGTGAGTGAGTGAGTGAGTGAGTGAGTGAGTGAGTGAGTGAGAAATAGAAAGGGAGAGACATAGAGAGAGAGAGAGAGAGAGAGAGAGAGAGAGACAGAGAGAGAGAGACAGAGAGACAGAGAGAGAGAGAGAGAGAGAGAGAGAGAGAGAGAGAGAGAGAGAGAGAGAGAGTGAACATGGGTTCTATGGTGTGTGTATACTGGGCTTGCTGACCTGTTCCTGTCCCACTAACAGATGTCTTGTAGAGACACTGGAAATGTGTGTCCAACCGTGAGCTCATGTGGACATGGCTGGCAGCCAATGTTAATGTTTTCATATGGTTGTTTGGTAATGTTTACATGTACAGAGGGGATGTGGTAATACAGTGGTAATGTTTACATGTACAGAGTGGATGTGGTAATACAGTGGTAATGTTTACATGTACAGAGTGGATGTGGTAATACGGTGGTAATGTTTACATGTACAGAGTGGATGTGGTAATACGGTGGTAATGTTTACATGTACAGGGGGGATGTGGTAATACAGTGGTAATGTTTACATGTACAGAGTGGATGTGGTAATACAGTGGTAATGTTTACATGTACAGAGGGGATGTGGTAATACGGTGGTAATGTTTACATGTACAGAGTGGATGTGGTAATACGGTGGTAATGTTTACATGTACAGAGTGGATGTGGTAATACAGTGGTAATGTTTACATGTACAGAGTGGATGTGGTAATACGGTGGTAATGTTAACATGTACAGAGGGGATGTGGTAATACGGTGGTAATGTTTATATGTACAGAGGGGATGTGGTAATACGGTGGTAATGTTTACATGTACAGAGTGGATGTGGTAATACGGTGGTAATGTTTACATGTACAGAGTGGATGTGGTAATACAGTGGAAATGTTTACATGTACAGAGGGGATGTGGTAATACGGTGGTAATGTTTACATGTACAGAGTGGATGTGGTAATACAGTGGTAATGTTTACATGTACAGAGTGGATGTGGTAATACAGTGGTAATGTTTACATGTACAGAGGGGATGTGGTAATACAGTGGTAATGTTTACATGTACAGAGGGGATGTGGTAATACAGTGGTAATGTTTACATGTACAGAGTGGATGTGGTAATACAGTGGTAATGTTTACATGTACAGAGGGGATGTGGTAACACGGTGGCAATGTTTACATGTACAGAGGGGATGTGGTAATACAGTGGTAATGTTTACATGTACAGAGTGGATGTGGTAATACGGTGGTAATGTTTACATGTACAGAGTGGATGTGGTAATACAGTGGTAATGTTTACATGTACAGAGGGGATGTGGTAACACGGTGGTAATGTTTACATGTACAGAGGGGATGTGGTAATACAGTGGTAATGTTTACATGTACAGAGTGGATGTGGTAATACGGTGGTAATGTTTACATGTACAGAGTGGATGTGGTAATACAGTGGTAATGTTTACATGTACAGAGGGGATGTGGTAACACGGTGGTAATGTTTACATGTACAGAGGGGATGTGGTAATACAGTGGTAATGTTTACATGTACAGAGTGGATGTGGTAATACGGTGGTAATGTTTACATGTACAGAGTGGATGTGGTAATACAGTGGTAATGTTTACATGTACAGAGTGGATGTGGTAATACAGTGGTAATGTTTACATGTACAGAGGGGATGTTGTAATACGGTGGTAATGTTTACATGTACAGATTGGATGTGGTAATACGGTGGTAATGTTTACATGTACAGAGTGGATGTGGTAATACAGTGGTAATGTTTACATGTACAGAGTGGATGTGGTAATACAGTGGTAATGTTTACATGTACAGAGGGGATGTGGTAATACGGTGGTAATGTTTACATGTACAGAGGGGATGTGGTAATACAGTGGTAATGTTTATATGTACAGAGTGGATGTGGTAATACAGTGGTAATGTTTACATGTACAGAGTGGATGTGGTAATACAGTGGTAATGTTTACATGTACAGAGGGGATGTGGTAATACAGTGGTAATGTTTATATGTACAGAGTGGATGTGGTAATACAGTGGTAATGTTTATATGTACAGAGGGGATGTGGTAATACAGTGGTAATGTTTACATGTACAGAGTGGATGTGGTAATACAGTGGTAATGTTTACATGTACAGAGGGGATGTGGTAATACAGTGGTAATGTTTACATGTACAGAGTGGATGTGGTAATACAGTGGTAATGTTTATATGTACAGAGTGGATGTGGTAATACGGTGGTAATGTTTACATGTACAGAGTGGATGTGGTAATACAGTGGCAATGTTTTGATGTGTATTACAGTGCAGGTGTGAGCATGAGCAGGTAGGTTGAGTGACACACACACACACACACACACACACACACACACACACACACACACACACACACACACACACACACACACACACACACACACACACACACACACACACACACACACACACACACACAAAAGAGAAGTGATCATGGCCCGTACATGAGCCAATACCAACACATCCAGCTGTCCCTGATCTCACTCATTACCTTACCTTCTCTCTCCCCACATCTCTCTCTCTCCTTCCCTCCCTCCCTCCCTATTTCCCTCCCTCCCTTTCGCTCTCCCGCAGGTGTGGTCATCATGTTGGGGGTGTGTCTGTCCGTCCTATTGCTCCTACCCCTGGCCTCGTTTATCCCCTCCCCCTCCAGACCTCCCCCAAGAGGGAATCCACTCTCTGTATGCAGACGATGCTGCGACCCCCTGCAGCCCCCAGAATCCTCTGCTGCACGCCCTGCCAACCACGCCGCCGCCATGCCAGAGGTCCACACCTACATCAACATGACCATACTCAAAGGTAAGGGACAACACACACACACACACACACACACACACACACACGCACACACACCAGTACATTATCAGTATCTTAGATAACCAACCTCAAAGGTACAGTACAAAGAAACATCCCAACAGACAAGATGAGATATAGGCATTGCCTTAGAGCAACGTTTCCCCAGCCAGTCCTCCAAAACGAGCCTTTATGAGGATGTGACAGCTTATTGAAAAGAAGACACTTGGCATGATCAGTAATCAGCCAGGCCAGCGTTCTTATAGAACAAAGAACACACACAGAATGCACAGGGAATCAAACCGAACACTCACATACCACAGACACACACACACACAGACACACACACACACACACACAGACACACACACACACACAGACACACACACACACACACACACTCTTCAAAGAGATAAAGGCCTTGTGTTAAATTTCTAAGCCTTATCCCTCTAAAATAGTCCAGGAGACATGTATGTAATGTATTGTTTCATCTGATGTGTGTTTGTGTGTGGTTATGGTTTTATCTGTGTTCTGTGATAGAGATTCCATGTCAGGTTTAGCTGACCCCTGACCCTATCCCAAAAACAACAGGTAGTTACGTTTCTCTCACTGAGAAGCGTGGCACACACATGGACATGCACACGCACACATTCTAAAAAAAAACTTGATTAATTGAAATCCTTGTTTAGAGTGAGGGAGGGAGGGAGGGAGGGAGGGAGGGAGGGAGGGAGGGAGGGAGGGAGGGAGGGAGGGAGGGTGGGAGGGAGGGAGGGAGGGAGGGAGGGAGGGAGGGAGGGAGGGAGGGAGGGAGGGAGGGTGGGAGGGAGGGAGGGAGGGAGGGAGGGAGGGAGGGACGGTGGGAGGGAGGGAGGGAGGGAGGGTGGGAGGCTCCCAGAAGGCATTATTCACCTGGCACTGAACCTGATGATGTGGCTGAAAACACACACACAGATAAATACACACCCACACACCCTCATATAATCAAGCAGTGCAGTGTGTGAGAGGATTGATATTAATACACTGCAACAAACCAGTTTAGTTAGAAAAGAGGCACTGGCTCTATATATATAGAGACTAACTATATATATAGAGACTAACTATATATATAGAGACTAACTATATAAATACTATATATAGAAACTAACTATATATATAGAGACTAACTATATATATAGAGACTAACTATATATATAGAGACTAACTGTATATATAGAGACTAACTATATATATAGAGACTAACTATATATATAGAGACTAACTATATATATAGAGACTAACTATATATATAGAGACTAACTATATAAATACTATATATAGAGACTAACTATATATATAGAGACTAACTATATATATAGAGACAAACTATATATATAGAGACTAACTATATATATAGAGACTAACTATATATATAGAGACTAACTATATAAATACTATATATAGAGACTAACTATATATATAGAGGCTAACTATATATATAGAGACTAACTATATATATAGAGACTAACTATATATATAGAGACTAACTATATATATAGAGACTAACTATATAAATACTATATATAGAGACTAACTATATATATAGAGACTAACTATATAAATACTATATATAGAGACTAACTATATAAATACTATATATAGACACTAACTATATATATAGAGACTAACTATATAAATACTATATATAGAGACTAACTATATAAATACTATATATAGACACTAACTATATATATAGAGACTAACTATATAAATACTATATATAGAGACTAACTATATAAATACTATATATAGAGACTAACTATATATATAGAGACTAACTATATAAATACTATATATAGAGACTAACTATATATATAGAGACTAACTATATATATACTATATATAGAGACTAACTATATATATAGAGACTAACTATATGAAGACATTATATATAGAGACTAACTACATATATAGAGAGACTAACTATATAAAGACGATATATATAGAGACTAACTATATATATATAGAGACTGACTATATAAAGACGATATATATAGAGACTAACTATATGAAGACTATATATATAGAGACTAACTATATTAAGACGATATATATAGAGACTAACTATATATATAGAGACTAACTATATAAAGACCATATATATCGAGACTAACTATATGAAGACCATATATATAGAGACTAACTATATGAAGACTATATATATAGAGACTAACTATATATATATAGAGAGACTGACTATGTAAAGACGATATATATAGAGACTAACTATATGAAGACTATATATAGAGACTAACTATATGAAGACAAAATATATAGAGACTAACTATACACAGACCATATATATAGAGACTAACTATATGAAGACTATATATAGAGACTAACTATATATAGAGAGAGACTAACTATATGAAGACAATATATATAGAGACTAACTATATAAAAACTATATATATATATAAATACTAACTGTAGCTAACTAAGTCTAACTATATAAAGACTATATAAATAGAGACTAACTATATGAAGACTATATATATAGAGACTAACTATATGAAGACCATATATATAGAGACTAACTTGGTAAAGACTTTATATATAGAGACTAACTATATAAAGACTATATACAGTGGGGAGAACAAGTATTTGATACACTGACAATTTTGCAGGTTTTCCTACTTACAAATCATGTAGAGGTCTGTAATTGTTATCATATGTACACTTCAACTGTGAGAGACGGAATCTAAAACAAAAATCCAGAAAATCACATTGTATTATTTTTAAGTTATTAATTTGTATTTTATTGCATGACATAAGTTTTTGATACATCAGAAAATCAGAGCTTAATATTTGGTACAGAAACCTTTGTTTGCAATTACAGAGATCATACGTTTCCTGTAGTTCTTGACCAGGTTTGCACACACTGCAGCAGGGATTTTGGCCCACTCCTCTATACAGACCTTCTCCAGATCCTTCAGGTGTCGGGGCTGTCGCTTGGGCAATACGGACTTTCAGCTCCCTCCAAAGATGTTCTATTGGGTTCAGGTCTGGAGACTGGCAAGGCACTCCAGGACCTTGAGATGCTTCTTACGGAGCCACTCCTTAGTTGCCCTGGCTGTGTGTTTCGGGTCATTGTTATGCTGGAAGACCCAGCCACGACCCATCTTCAATGCTCTTACTGAGGGAAGGAGGTTGTTGGCCAAGATCTCGCGATACATGGCCCCATCCATCCTCCCCTCAATACGGTGCAGTCGTCCTGTCCCCTTTGCAGAAACCTCCATGCTTCATGGTTGGGATGGTGTTCTTGGGGTTGTACTCATCCTTCTTCTTCCTCCAAACACGGCGAGTGCAGGTTTTCTTGAGGAAAACCTGCAAAATCGGCAGTGTATCCAATACTTGTTCTCCCCAGTGTATATAGAGACTAACTATATAAAGACTATATATATATAGACTAACTATATAACGACTATATATATATAGAGACTAACTATATGAAGACAACATATATAGAGACTAACTATATAAAGACGATATAGAGACTAACCATATAAAGACGATATAGAGAGACTAACTATATGAAGACGATATAGAGACTAACTATATAAAGACTATATATATAGAGAGACTAACTATTGCTAACTTGGCAAGTCAGTTAAGAACAAATTCTTATTTACAAGGACGGCCTACACCGGCCAATATATATATATATATATATATATATATATATATATATTTACAGTGGGGCAAAAAAGTATTTAGTCAGCCACCAATTGTGCAAGTTCTCCCACTTAAAAACATGAGGCCTGTAATTTTCATCATATGTACACTTCAACTATGACAGACAAAATGAGGAAAGAAAATCCAGAAAATCACATTGTAGGATTTTTTATGAATTTATTTGCAAATTATGGTGGAAAATAAGTATTTGGTCACCTACAAACAAGCAAGATTTCTGGCTCTCACAGACCTGTAACTTCTTCTTTAAGAGGCTCCTCTGTCCTCCACTCATTACCTGTATTAATGGCACCTGTTTGAACTTGTTATCAGTATAAAAGACACCTGTCCACAACCTCAAACAGTCACACTCCAAACTCCACTATGGCCAAGACCAAAGAGCGGTCAAAGGACACCAGAAACAAAATTGTAGACCTGCACCAGGCTGGGAAGACTGAATCTGCAATAGGTAAGCAGCTTGGTTTGAAGAAATCAACTGTGGGAGCAATTATTAGGAAATGGAAGACATACAAGACCACTGATAATCTCCCTCGATCTGGGGCTACACGCAAGATCTCACCCCGTGGGGTCAAAATGATCACAAGAACGGTGAGCAAAAATCCCAGAACCACACGGGGGGACCTAGTGAATGACCTGCAGAGAGCTGGGACCAAAGTAGCAAAGCCTACCATCAGTAACACACTACGCCGCCAGGGACTCAAATCCTGTAGTGCCAGACGTGTCCCCCTGCTTGAGCCAGTACATGTCCAGGCCTGTCTGAAGTTTGCTAGAGAGCATTTGGATGATCCAGAAGAAGATTGGGAGAATGTCATATGGTCAGATGAAGCCAAAATATAACTTTTTGGTAAAAACTCAACTCGTCATGTTTGGAGGACAAAGAATGCTGAGTTGCATCCAAAGAACACCATACCTACTGTGAAGCATGGGGTGGAAACATCATGCTTTGGGGCTGTTTTTCTGCAAAGGGACCAGGACGACTGATCTGTGTAAAGGAAAGAATGAATGGGGCCATGTATCGTGAGATTTTGAGTGAAAACCTCCTTCCATCAGCAAGGGCATTGAAGATGAAACGTGGCTGGGTCTTTCAGCATGACAATGATCCCAAACACACCGCCTGGGCAACGAAGGAGTGGCTTCGTAAGAAGCATTTCAAGGTCCTGGAGCGGCCTAGCCAGTCTCCAGATCTCAACCCCATAGAAAATCTTTGGAGGGAGTTGAAAGTCTGTGTTGCCCAGCAACAGCCCCAAAACATCACTGCTCTAGAGGAGATCTGCATGGAGGAATGGGCCAAAATACCAGCAACAGTGTGTGAAAACCTTGTGAAGGCTTACAGAAAACGTTTGACCTCTGTCATTTTCAACAAAGGGTATATAACAAAGTATTGAGATAAACTTTTGTTATTGACCAAATACTTATTTTTCACCATAATTTGCAAATAAACTCATTAAAAATCCTACAATGTGATTTTCTGGATTTTTTTTCCTCATTTTGTCTGTCATAGTTGAAGTGTACCTATGATGAAAATTACAGGCCTCTCTCATCTTTTTATGTGGGAGAACTTGCACAATTGGTGGCTAACTAAATACTAACTATAGTTAGTCTCTATATACAGTTGAAGTCAGAAGTTTACATACACTGAGGTTGGAGTCATTAAAACTCGTTTTTCAACCACTCTACAAATGACTTTTGAACAAACTATAGTTTGGCAAGTTGGTTAGGACATCGACTTTGTGCATGACAAGTATTTTTTCAACAATTGTTTACAGACAGATTATTTCACTTATAATTCACTGTATCACAATTCCAGTGGGTCAGATGTTTACATACACTAAGTTCACTGTGCTTAAACAGCTTGGGAAATTCCAGAAAATTATGTCATGGCTTTAGAAGCTTATGAAAGGCTAGTTGACATCATTTGAATCAATTGGAGCTGTACCTGTGGATGTATTTCAAGGCCTACCTTCAAACTCAATGTCTCTTTGCTTGACATCATGGGAAAATCAAAAGAAATCCGCCAAGACCTCAGAAAAAAATTGTAGACCTCCACAAATCTGGTTCATCCTTGGGAGCAATTTCCAAACGCCTGAAGGTACCACGTTCATCTGTACAAAAAATAGTACGCAAGTATAAACACCATGGGACCACGCAGCCGCCATACCGTTCAGGAAGGAGACGTGTTCTGTCTCCTAGAGATGAACATACTTTGGTGCAAAGAGTGTAAATCAATCCCAGAACAACAGCAAAGGGCCTTGTGAAGATGCTGGAGAAACAGGTACAAAAGTATCTATATCCACAGTAAAACGAGTCCTATATCGACATAATCTGAAAGGCCGCTCACCAAGGAAGAGCCACTGCTCCAAAACCGCCATAAAAAAGTCAGACTACGGTGTGCAACTGCACATGGGGCCAAACTCGTACTTTTTGGTGAAATGTCCTCTGGTCTGATGAAACAAAAATAGAACTGTTTGGCCATAATGACCATCATTATGTTTGGAGGAAAAAGGGGGAGGCTTGCAAGCCGAAGAACACCATTCCGTCCGTGAAGCACGGGGGTGGAAGCATCATGTTTTGCGTGTGCTTTGCTGCAGGAGGGACTGGTGCACTTCACAAAATAGATGGCATCATGAGGAGGGGAAATTATGTGGATATATTGAAGCAACATCTCAAGACATCAGTCAAGAAGTTAAAGCTTGGTCGCAAATGGGTCTTCCAAATGGACAATGACCCCAAGCATACTTCCAAAGTGGCGGCAAAATGGCTTAAGGACAACAAAGTCAAGGTATTAGAGTGGCCATCCACAAAGCCCTGACCTCAATCCTATAGAACATTTGTGGGCAGAACAGAAAACTTGTGTGCGAGCAAGGAGGCCTACAAACCTGACTCAGTTACACCAGCTCTGTCAGGAAGAATGGGCCAAAATTCACCCAACTTATTGTGGGAAGCTTGTGGAAGGCTACCCGAAACCTTTGACCCAAGTTAAACAATTTAAAGGCAATGCTACCAAATACTAATTGAGTGTATGTAAACTTCTGACCCACTGGGAATGTGATGAAAGAAATAAAAGCTGAAATAAATCATTCTCTCTACTATTATTCTGACATTTCACATTCTTCAAATAAAGTGGTGATCCTAACTGACCTAAGACAGGGAATTCTTACTTGGATTAAATGTCAAGAATTGTGGAAAACAGAGTTTAAATGTATTTGGCTAAGGTGTATGTGAACTTCTGACTTCAACTGTATATATATATATATATATATATATATATATATATATATATATATATATATATATATATATATATATATATATATATATATATATATAGTCTTTATATAGTTAGACCTAGTTAAATAAAGGTTACAAAAAAATATGTATATATATATATATATATAGTAGCAAGAAAAAGTATGTGAACCCTTTGTCATTTCCTGGATTTCTGCATAAATTGGTCATCAAATTTTATCTGATCTTCATCTTAGTCACAACAATAGACAAATATAGTCTGCTTAAACTAATAACACACAAACAATTATACATTTTCATGTCTTTACTGAACACACTGCGTAAACATTCACAGTGCAGGGTGGAAAGAGTATGTGGACTCTTGGATTTAATAACTGGTTGACACTCCTGGCAGCAATAACCTCAACCTAATGTTTTCTGTAGTTGCGTATCAGCCCTGCACAACGGTCAGGAGGAATTTTGGACCATTCCTCTTTACAAAACTGTTTCAGTTGAGCAATATTCTTGGAATGTCTGATGTGAGCTGCTCTCAAGGTCATGCTACAGCATCTCAATTCGGTTAAGGTCAGGACTCTGACTGGGCCATTCCAGAAGGAGTATTTTCTTCTGTTGAAGTCATTCTGTTGTTGATTTACTTCTGTGTTTTGGGTCGTTGTCCTGTTGCATCACCCAACTTCTGTAGAGCTTCAATTGGCGGACAGATAGCCTTACATTCTCCTGCAAAATGTCTTGATGGGAATTCATTTTTCCGTCGATGATAGCAAGCTGTCCAGGCCCTGAGGCAGCAAAGCAGCCACAAACCATGATGCTCCCTCCACCATACTTTACAGTTGGGATGAGGTTTTGATGTTGGTGTGCTGTGCCTTTTTTTCTCCACACATAGTGTTGTGTGTTCCTTCCAAACAACTCAACTTTAGTTTCATCTGTCCACAGAATATTCTGCCAGTAGTGCTGTGGTACATCCAGATGCTTTTTTGCAAACTTCAAACGTGCAGCAATGTTTTTATTGGACAGCAGTGGCTTCTTCCGTAGTGTCCTCCCACGAACACCATTCTTGTTTAGTGTTTTACATATCGTTAACCCGTCAACAGAGATGTTAGCATGTTCCAGAGATTTCTGTAAGTCTTTAGCTGACACTCTGGGATTCTTCTTAACCTCATTGAGCATTCTGTGCTGTTCTCTTGCAGTCATCTCTGCAGGACGGCCACTCCTAGGGAGTGCTGAACTTTCTCCATTTATAGATAATTTGTCTTATCGTGGACTGATGAACATCAAGGCTTTTAGAGATACTTTTGTAACCCTTTACAGCTTTAGGCAAGTCAGCAATTCTTTATCTTAGGTCTTTTGAGATCTCTTTTTTTCGAGGCATGGTTCACATCAGGTAATGCTTCATGGGAATAGCAAACTCACATTTTGTGAGTGTTTTTTTATATTGCAGGGCAGCTCTAACAAATGTCTCCAATCTCATCTCATTGATTGGACTCCAGGTTATCAGAGTCCTGACTTCAATTAGTTTTTGGAGAAGTCATTAGCTTAGGGGTTCACATACTTTTTCCAACCTACACTGTGAATGTTTAAATTATGTATTCAATATAGACAAAAAAAATACAATAATTTGTGTGTTATTACTTTAAGCACACTGTGTTTGTCTATTGTTGTGACTTAGAGGAAGATCAGATCACATTTTTTGAACAATTTATGTAGATTCCAGGTAATTCCAAAGGGTTCACATACCTTTTCTTGCAACTGTATATGGAGTCGCTAACTAAGTCTAAATATATGGAGAAATTACTCTCTAAAAGTGGTACTGGTTATTATAAAGCACAATGTCCAGATGCTCTTCAAATTATTGTCCAACTAATAATAAGTATGGCTTGAAGGCTTAACTACAGATCTAGGATCAGTTTACACTATCCTAACCCTAACCATCACTATCTAGACATCAGGAAGAATACTGACCTCACATGTGTGCTAAGAGGCTACTGTATCTACAGCATGATCATTTAAACAGGACCTAGACAAGAAGGGGCCTGTTCAGATCATGTGGTGAAAGCATCAGAGACTTCCATATATGGTCCATGGGTGTGGAAAATCCACTAAGCCCTCGGATAAGGGAGCACACACACACACACACACACACACACACACACACACACAGCAGAAGAGAGGTATGTCCTTGCTCATCTCAGATAGATCTAGTCTACATATGTTCTTTCTCTTTCCCTCCCCAGGTGATAAAGGCGACAGAGGAGATAAAGGCATGCCAGGGAAAAACGGTAAAGAAGGTCCCCATGGTTACCGGGGTCCCATGGGTCCTCAAGGGACTAAGGGCCAAGCGGGCGCCCCGGGAGATGCCTGTAAGTCGCAGCACTCCTCCTTCTCTGTAGGGAGACGTAAATCCCTCCACAGTATAGACTACTACCAGGCCCTGGTGTTTGACACGGTGTTCGTCAACCTCTACGAGCACTTCAACATGTTCAAAGGTAATTGAAGAACCACAAGGAGGAAACACACACACACACAAACACACACACACACACAAACACACACACACACACACACACACACACACACACACACACACACACAATTTTATTTTGTACTTTATTTTTTTTACCTCTTTTTTATGAAAATTTCGTGATATCCATTTGGTAGTTACAGTCTTGTCCAATCGCTGCAACTCCCGTACGGACTCGGGAGAGGCGAAGGTCGAGAGCCATGCGTCCTCCGAAACATGGCCCTGACAAGCCGCACTGCTTCTTGACACTCTGCTCGCTTAACCCGGAAGCCAGCCGCACCAACGTGTCGGAGGAAACACTGCACAACTGTTGACCGTGTCAGCGTGCAGGCGGTCGGCCTGCCACAGGAGTCTGTAGAGCGCGATGGGAGAAGGACATCCCCGCCGGCAAAACCCTCCCCTAACCCAGATACCTCTGGGTCAATTGTGCGGCGTCTCATGGGTCTCCCGGTCGCGGCCGGCTGCGACACAGCCAGGTATCGAACCCGGATCTGTAGTGACGCCTCTAGCACTGCGATGCAGTGGCTTAGACCACTGCCCCACTCAGGAGGCCCCACACACTTTTTCCCACATGTTCCAAGGTAAATTCTACTGCTACGTCCGCGGCGTCTACTACTACTCCCATGTCTCTAGAGTGCAGGCTTTTGTTCCAGCCCAGCACTAATAATAATAAAACACCTGATTCCAACACTTTCTCTTCTCTCAAGGTAAATTCTACTGCTTCGTCCCAGGATCAACTTCTTCAACATCACATATTTCCAGGTTTTTGTTCCAGCCCAGCATTAGAACACCTGACTCTAACACTAACTAATCACTTTCTCCTCCTTTCTCTGAAGGTAAATTCTACTGCTTCGTCCCAGGTATCTACTTCTTCAACGTGAACATTCACACGTGGAACTTCAAGGAGACCTACCTCCACCTGATGCACAACGACAAGGAGCAGGTGATCCTGTACGCCCAGCCCAGTGAGAGGTCCATCATGCAGAGTCAGAGTGTTATGATGGACCTGGCGCTGAACGACGAGGTCTGGGTCAGGCTCTACAAGAGGGAGAGGGAGAACGCCGTCTATAGTGATGACGTGGATGTCTATATTACCTTTAATGGATACCTGGTGGCGCCTAGTGTCCAGTGATCAGGGTGGAGGAAGAGGGGGAGGAAACTGTGTTGGATTTAGGTTGTTTTATCATGCCTAAAGTTCAGTGATGAAAAAGGAGGAAAGAAGAGAGGGAACTTGCGCCGGTGTTGGATTTTAGATTTTGCTTGTGCCTATATTGCCTTCAGTGCTCACCAAATTCAAATGAAATCTGGTTTGATTTTGGTTGTCCCTTTGCAGTGCCTTCAGTGCTCACCAAATGGAAACTCTGGGTTGATTTTGATTGTTCCTTTGTGGTGCTTTCAGTGCTCACCAAATGTAAACTCTGTGTTAGATTTTGTTTGTCCTTCCGTTGTGCCTAAAGCAGCCAATGATACAAATGACCTGCACACACGTTTTCCTCTGCCTTACGATGTATTCCTCTCAGGTACTTTGAATGGGGAGGGTTGTGGGCTGCATCACTATGCAGTGTTGTGTAGTCCCAGTCCCAGTGTTGTGTAGTCCTAGTCCCACCAAAAGACATATTTTCAATGTCTTTTCAGTGTCTTTTCAACATCTTTTGATCATAGGCTGGTTTTGGGACTAGACTTCAATGGACCCTGCATTGAACTGTTGCTATGGTGACCTCGAGGAAAGCTTTAAAAGTGGAAAAGGAGAAAATGCCAGCCATATCAAATGAAAATATAGAGATTGTTGAGTAAGTAATGCAAGATTGTATTGATATATATATTAATAACTCAGTGTTATGTGTTTTTATAGAGATTTACTTTCAGCTGCAGAGCAGCTTGTAACATGTAAATATTTGTATAGATTTTTGTTACCTAAAACGTTTTGTCACTAGCCTGGGTGCCAGTTGGTCTTTGTTTTAGCTGAACTGTTAAGGTACTGTTGCTGAATGCAGTTTGAAAAAGTTCTGCATCCAGGCTGGGCTTACCCTAACCCCTCTACCACCAGAAACTGGAAATACCTAATTCCATTGTATCAAAACAACACATACTGTATCAGAAAAATATAAACCAAACAATCATTTGTAAAACCCATTCAAACTAGAAGCCCATTCTAAACCAGACCTTCTAGAACCAGTACTCCCCATTGTCAGTTGAACAGGTGAATTCTATCTTTCACCTAGAGGTTAAAGGTCAAACCCTGACCTCCTGACCCCTGCCTAATTCCCACCGTTAGAGTATACAACCCCTCATTACTGTCAAGATTTGAATATGTCCTAGTAGTGCAATACATGGGGAATAGGGTGCCAAAAGTAGTGCACTGTGTAGGGAATATAAGGTGTGTCCTAGTATGTCATAGTAGTGCACTGTGCAGGGAATATGAGGTGTGTCCTAGTATGGCATAGTAGTGCACTGTGTAGGGAATATAAGGCGTGTCCTAGTATGTCATAGTAGTGCACTGTGTAGGGAATATAAGGTGTGTCCTAGTATGTCATAGTAGTGCACTGTGTAGGGAATATAAGGCGTGTCCTAGTATGTCATAGTAGTGCACTACATAGGGAATATAAGGCGTGTCCTAGTATGTCATAGTAGTGCACTGTGTAGGGAATATAAGGCGTGTCCCAGTATGTCATAGTAGTGCACTGTGTAGGGAATATAAGGTGTGTCCTAGTATGTCATAGTAGTGCACTGTGCAGGGAATATGAGGTGTGTCCTAGTATGGCATAGTAGTGCACTGTGTAGGGAATATAAGGCGTGTCCTAGTATGTCATAGTAGTGCACTGTGTAGGGAATATAAGGCGTGTCCTAGTATGTCATAGTAGTGCACTGTGTAGGGAATATAAGGTGTGTCCTAGTATGTCATAGTAGTGCACTGTGTAGGGAATATAAGGCGTGTCCTAGTATGTCATAGTAGTGCACTGTGTAGGGAATATAAGGCGTGTCCTAGTATGTCATAGTAGTGCACTGTGTAGGGAATATAAGGTGTGTCCTAGTATGTCATAGTAGTGCACTGTGTAGGGAATATAAGGCGTGTCCTAGTATGTCATAGTAGTGCACTGTGTAGGGAATATAAGGCGTGTCCTAGTATGTCATAGTAGTGCACTGTGTAGGGAATATAAGGCGTGTCCTAGTATGTCATAGTAGTGCACTGTGTAGGGAATATAAGGTGTGTCCTAGTATGTCATAGTAGTGCACTGTGTAGGGAATATAAGGCGTGTCCTAGTATGTCATAGTAGTGCACTACATAGGGAATATAAGGTGTGTCCTAGTATGTCATAGTAGTGCACTGTGTAGGGAATATAAGGCGTGTCTTAGTATGTCATAGTAGTGCACTGTGTAGGGAATATAAGGCGTGTCCTAGTATGTCATAGTAGTGCACTACATAGGGAATATAAGGTGTGTCCTAGTATGTCATAGTAGTGCACTGTGTAGGGAATATGGGTGCAGTCTGGGATGATCAGTTGTGTCTGACAGCTCCAATGAAAAACCCAACTGAAAGCTGAAGAGAAGACAAACATCAACAACATGTGGTTTGGATGGTGACGGTTGAATTGGTTGCCAGATGGACGACCATATCTCTAGTATTACTGCTAATTCCATCCTCAGTCCACAGGGACTGGGGCTAAACTGGAGATAGAGGAGAGACCAACTGGTGTATTAGGCCATGACTAGATAGCTCTGTAGCCAATTAGAAGAGGCTTTACTGGTGTAGTTCCCTAGGCAATAGCTATGTAGCCAATTAGAAGAGGCTTTAGTGGTGCAATTCCCTAGTCAATAGCTCTGTAGCCAATTAGAAGAGGCTTTAGTGGTGCAATTCCCTAGTCAATAGCTCTGTAGCCAATTAGAAGAGGCTTTAGTGGTGTAATTCCCTAGTCAATATCTCTGTAGCCAATTAGAAGAGGCTTTAGTGGTGTAATTCCCTAGTCAATAGCTCTGTAGCCAATTTAATAGAGTACCATAGTGATGTACATCCTATGGCTGTTGTACTGTTAGTACCTAGTTCCTGAATATCACTCAAAACCAAGAGCAGAAGTTGACACAGTTGGTTTGCTGTACCCAGGAGGCAGAACAGCATAAAGCCTTGTGGATTGGGTTATTAGTATTTCCCCTGTGCCCCAAAACACAGCCATTTATAACCTCGTTCACACACTCGTTCTGTTTCCTACGATCTCTACGAATGCAGATGCACTTTCAAGGAGTCCTCTGCGAGTTGTTGGTAGACGAGCTCGCTAAAACTAGCCTGGTCCCAGATCAGTTTGTGCTGTTTGGCATGACAATGACCATTGCAAGACAGTACAAACAGATCTGGAACCAGGCTACAGTAAAAGGGAAAAGCAGCAGAACTCATGTTCCTTCCTAGATGCATTTTATTAGTCCTATTAGACGGTTGTGTAGTTCTCTTGTATTTAGCAGCACTTAGAGCCTTTTACAGCATCATTAAAGACATGGACCCAGTTCATAACAGGAACTACTCTATCTGAGCTAAACAGTAAAGTAGCTTTGAATCGCCCCACTATCCGATAAACGCCATGCTCTATAAAATGAGCCATAAAGTAAGTTGTAGTGTTATGTTACCTGTGAAATAGTGTTGATAAAACTCCTGCAGTTACTGCTGTTAGAGTTCAAGGTTTAGATGGGAGGGCGGCTGGGAGGAGTTGGTATGACAGGTTATGACGTATGTTATATCATGCTCATGGCATGTTTACAAGACAGGTTTCTGGAGAAGGGTTCAAGCAGAGTGTTAGCGAGAGTTGTCAATGACATCAATGACGTCCGATTTCCCCCTGCGTCAAAGTAAGTCACAGCTTTCTCTCTAACACCCTCGCTATCTCTCTCTCTCCTCTCTCTCTCCTCTCCCTCTCTCTCCTCTCTCCCTCTCTCCTCTCCCTCTCTCTCCTCTCTCCCTCTTGGTCTCTCTCCTCTCTCCCTCTCTCTTGCTCTTCCTCTCCCTCTGTTGCTCTCTCTCTCCATCTCTGTCTCTCTCTGTCTCTCTCTCCTTCTCCCTCAGTCCCTCTCTTGCTCTCTCTCCCCATCTCTCTCTCTTTCATCCTCTGGCCGTCCCTCTCTCTCTCATCCTCCGTCCCTCACTCTCTCTCTCTCTCTCTCTCTTTGTCGGGGCTGTTTTTCTTTAAGTCAGTAACAGGAAGCTAATGACAACCAGACCTCTGACTGACCGCACTACCCTGAGAGAAGGAAAGAGGGGGAGAAGAAGGAGACAGAGAGGGAGAGGAGAATAGTAGAGAGGAAAGAAAACGGGGTAGAAGAAGAGAGAATGAAGGAGGATGAGAGAAAGGGAAAAAGGGTGAATGGAAGAGAGAGAGAGCGAGAGGATACTGAATTCTCATGAGAGAGAAGGAGAGAGGGAAATAGAAAGGTAGAAAGGGTAAGGCAGAAAATCTTTGAGAATGTATCCCAGATGGGAGAGTGGGGTCACGACCCCTCAAGATAGGACATCTCGAAGATCGGCCTTTTCTAGTGTAAACTAACTAATGTAAACATACAGTAGAGAACTGAGGAGGAGCTGCCGAGTCTCATGTAAATCAATGTTGTTTTTCCTGTGGGAACATTCTCTGGTCTAAAGTAAACCAGATATATGTAAATATGTGGTAATGATCCTCCTTTCAGACACAGTGTATTAGTAGGAGCGGCATGATAACAACGACTAACAGTAACAGCAGCACATCTTATTGTGTGGGAGGAGAACCTGGGGCTGTCTAAAGCTTCTCCCCCCTGAGGTTGAGGGGAGTGAAGCTTCCTTGGCTCTCCTTCTCTCTTTGTGTGTTTGGCATGCCTGCACGTGTGTGTGTGTGTGTGTGTGTGTGTGTGTGTGTGTGTGTGTGTGTGTGTGTGTGTGTGTGTGTGTGTGTGTGTGTGTGTGTGTGTGTGTGTGTGTGTGTGTGTGTGTGTGTGTGTGTGTGTGTGTGTGTGTGAGGCTTTCTTGGCAGGCTTGTTGGATGTAGGGATTTTACCTACCGCGCTTAAGAGGCTGTTGCCAACACAAACACACACAGAGAGGGCCTGAAAGGAGAGAGAGAGAGAGAGAGAGAGAGTGAGAGAGAGAGAGAGAGAGACAGAGGGAGAGGGAGAGAGACACAGAGAGAGAGACAGAGAGAGAGAGAGAGACAGAGAGAGAGAGACAGAGAGAGAGAGACAGAGAGAGACAGAGAGAGAGAGAGAGAGACAGAGAGAGAGAGAGAGAGAGAGAGAGAGAGAGAGAGAGAGACAGAGAGAGAGAGATAGAGAGAGAGAGCGGTTGAGTAATGGTATGCATGTATCAGGGACTTAATCACACAGGGTCAAAGGCAGGGGGTAACACAGCACTGGTTTCTACCTCCAACCTAGCTGTAGTGTTTGTCTATTTCCCTCACTGTGTTACACAGTATAAACCAGTTACAGTTTGTTAAAGGGAAAGGCTGCCTACTCAGTGTATCAGAAGGATAGTTTGTAAAGCACAGCTGGCTGTTTTAATGAAAGCACCAGTTGTCAGCGTTTCAGGAGTGATACAGTTGCAGACATACACAGACCTTTAACAAGTTTATCCACTATACTCTCTCTCTCTCTCTCTCTCTCTCTCTCTCTCTCTCTCTCTCTCTCTCTCTCACTCTCACACTCTCTCTCTCTCACTCTCTCACTCTCACTCTCTCACTCTCTCACTCTCACTCTCACAATTCAATTCAAGGGGCTTTATTAGCATGGGAGACATGTTTACATTGTCAAAGCAAGTAAAATGCATAAACAAAAGTGAAATTAACAATAAAAAGTGAACAGTAAATATTACACTCACAAATTCCAAAATAATCTCTCTCTTTTTCTCAATCCTCTCCCTCTTCTCTCTCTCTCCCTCTTCTCTCTCTCTCTCTCTGTTCCCTTGTAGAAGCTTTAATAGATAGAGTTACAGAGTGATTTTTAGGGTGGCAGGTAGAGGTTAGAACGTTAGGCCGGTAACCAAAAGGTTGTTAGTTTGAATCTGTTGATCTGCCGTTGAGAGGCTCTCAACCCCTAATTGCTCCAGGGTTGCCTCTAATCATGTCGGATCCCTGTCTGTAACCCCACTGTCTGAGAGGGTCTCAACCCCAACCATGTCAGATCCCTGTCTGTAACCCCACTGTCTGAGAGGGTCTCAACCCCAACCATGTCGGATCCCTGTCTGTAACCCCACTGTCTGAGAGGGTCTCAACCCCAATCATGTCGGATCCCTGTCTGTAACCCCACTGTCTGAGAGGGTCTCAACCCCAATCATGTCGGATCCCTGTCTGTAACCCCACTGTCTGAGAGGGTCTCAACCCCAATCATGTCGGATCCCTGTCTGTAACCCCACTGTCTGAGAGGGTCTCAGGAGGAGTGGAATAAGTAAGAAACACATTCCCACTGGCCACCACACTTGTACATGTGTGAAACAGGACCAATATAAGCGCCCCCTATTTGACATAATATTACATAGACTATTCTACCTAATGACTGGATAATGACTTGAATTTGTGATGTCAGCAGGGGGCTAGTTCAAGAGGAGACGTTGTTGCATTGTCCTTCCTAATGATGATTACGGATAGGATTGGGTGAGGGAAAACTGATCCTAGATCTGTACCTAAGGGCGACTTCTATCTGGACTAAAACAGGGTCATTAACAAGAGGGAGTCGAGGAGCTTCTTAATGAATTATGGGTAATTAGAATATAGGCACAATTAGGAATATAACTATTTCGATTTTTGATTGATTGATTGATTGATTGATCAGACTAACGCTAGTAAACTTTTATAATCTCAAGGAATGATGTCAGTAAATTGGTGCTTAAAAAAACTACATCGATGGGTGCTAAATTGTATGTTTATATGTACATGTGCTATTTGTCTTATACATGAATACTATTGATGTTTATATTCTATACAGTATATTCTATACGTTTTTGTGTATTAAAGACATTTTTTGAAAGAGTGAAGTTTGTTTTTACACTATGAGACAGAATGGCACACACACACACACACACACACGCACACACACACACTATCACTCGCACATGCACACACACACACACACATGCACAGACTGGCTCCAGCTATATAGCTGTAATTACAGACTAGGCAACCACAACTATCTCTGACCCCACCCAACGCTTTACTGAGGGGCACACACACACACACACACAGTGCCAGACAGCAGTGCCATACTGCAATACAGTGGCAATACCAGCCTGAGGTGTTCTCTCTCTCTCTCTAATAATACTCATCGTTATTAATTAATGAGTCCTGCAGCTCTTGTTTACCTCTTGTTATGGTGGTGTTTGTATATATGTGTGTGTGTGTGTGTGTCTGTGTGTGTATCAGTGGAGGCTGCTGAGGGGAGGACGGTTCATAATAATGGTTGGAATGGAGTCAGTGGAATGGTATCAAACACGTGGTTTCCATGTGGCTCATACCATTCCATTGACTCCTTTATTATGAGCCGTCCTTCCCTCAACAGCCTCCACTGGTGTATGTGTGTTTTCTGTCTGTAATATACTAGACTCTCTCTGGGTACCAGACCTAACTCAGAAACATATCCCGTTCTAATTTAACACTCCAATGATACCCTTTCAGTTCTACTGGTTTATTGATGAAACCTCATGATGACTCCCACCCTCATGGTTGGCGTTCCAAATGGTGCCCTATTCACATTATAGTGCACTACTTTAAACCAGAGCCCAGAGGGAATAGGGGGCCAGTTAGGATTCCCTCATGTTCTGAAAGGTTTACAAGCTCTAATTTTCAATGAGGAACATCCTGTAATTGAAAAGGAAACGGCGCAACTCACGCTCACCATTATAAAGATGGACGTTTCGGCCTTCAATCGCTTTCATCAGAAACCTTAGATCATGTAATGAAATAAACTGAAAGCAATCAGCATTTCAAGTGTAGTGCACTGACTGAAATGATCTGTGCATAACCCATATTCCAATCCACAGCAGTATATAAACAGACAAACATTCGATGAAGGAATCAAGGCCGATTGCAGGTGCATTCAAATCTGACCCAACGAGGTCCAGAGTACTGCTGGTTTTCTGTTATACCTGATAATTGATTGCACACACCTGGTGTCCCAGGTGTAAATCAGTCCCTGATTAGGGGACGAATGAACAAAAACAGTGGAGCTTTAAGGTCCAGATTTGAATTGCGTTGGTATGGTAGTACTTAATTATGTTGTAATTCTAACAGCTTCCACTAGGTGGCAGTGTTGGATGTAGAGCCCAATACTGCAGAGTGTGTATTTGCCCAGAGGAGCCAGAAAGTCTGCTTGTTAGGTTGATGAACTTTGGTGCCAGACTGCCAGAAGGTCAATGACACTGTTAAAACCCTGATGGACAAAATGTACTAAGGACTGACACAGAGAATAGATCACAACAATTACTACACGATAACAATGTTTTGGGATGATGATGATGGTGAGAATGATGAAGGTCAGCCAGGTCCAGAGATGTGTTCTTTGATCCAGCCGGTGAGTTTGGTGACGCGGGTGTAGACGCCGTAGTAGTCGGCCCGGCCACACCCCTTTCCCCAGCTGACCACGCCCGCTAGGAACCAACGACCCGAGTTTTCCTGGCAGACCAACGGACCGCCCGAGTCACCCTGGGAAAGGGAGGGAGGGACAGAGAGACAGGGGAAGGAAGGGGGAGGGAGGCAGCATAGACAAAGTAAAAGAGAGACAGAGCGAGAGAGAGACAGAGAGAGAGTGAGAGAGAGTGAGAGAGAGTGAGAGAAAGAGAGACAGGGGAAAGAAGGGGGAGTGAGTCAGCATAGACAAAGTAAGAGAGAGACAGAGCGAGAGAGCGACAGAGAGAGAGAGTGAGAGAAAGAGAGACACGGGGAAGGAAGGGGGAGGAGGCGGCATAGAGAAAGTAAGAGAGAGATGATGAAAAAGTTTTCAATTAGCTGAACGATGCAGAAAGGTTCAGATATTAGAGAACATTGAACTTGCTGCTTTCTCTTTTCCCGGCTCCTACTACTCAGAAACCCCCTGTACCCTCCCTCACCTGAGGTGCCAACCAATCAATCTGTGGTCTACTCTAAAATCACTTCCTGTACCCTCCCTCACCTGAGGTGCCAACCAATCAATCTGTGGTCTACTCTAAAATCACTTCCTGTACCTTCCCTCACCTGAGGTGCCAACCAATCAATCTGTGGTCTACTCTAAAATCACTTCCTGTACCCTCCCTCACCTGAGGTGCCAACCAATCAATCTGTGGTCTACTCTAAAATCACTTCCTGTACCTTCCCTCACCTGAGGTGCCAACCAATCAATCTGTGGTCTACTCTAAAATCACTTCCTGTACCCTCCCTCACCTGAGGTGCCAACCAATTAATCTGTGGTCTACTCTAAAATCACTTCCTGTACCCTCCCTCACCTGAGGTGCCAACCAATCAATCTGTGGTCTACTCTAAAATCACTTCCTGTACCCTCCCTCACCTGAGGTGCCAACCAATCAATCTGTGGTCTACTCTAAAATCACTTCCTGTACCCTCCCTCACCTGAGGTGCCAACCAATCAATCTGTGGTCTACTCTAAAATCACTTCCTGTACCTGACAGGCATCCTTCTCTCCGCTGCGGTAGCCGGCGCACAACATCCTGGGAGTGACCATGTAACCGTAGGAACGGAAGCAGGCCTCCTCGCTCACCAGACGCACGTCCACCTTCTGCAGCACGTTACTGGGAGTGCCTGGGGTCAGAGGATAGAGGTCAAAGATTAGAGGTCAATCACAGTGTTTCCATGGAGAGTTACAGGTAGTCTTCCTTATCTGGAATCAAGCTTTACTGTTCATCCAACTGGTGGAAGCGTATTGGGCATGATAGGTTACCTTTCTTAAAATACATTTTCGTTTTTTTTGCTCTCTTGTTTTGTAAGTATTTGTGCTGCTGCAAGTGTTTGGAGGACTATATAGAACTGAATACATGAGAAGATCTTTGCCTTTATAAAACGTCTCTAAACACCCTCCCTCCCACCCTCCTCACCTCCTTCACGTAGCGCCCCCCAGCCCGTGACCCAACAGAGCAGCTCAGGTTCTTGCTGGTGTGTAGGTGATGGCAGGCAGGCGGGCTGGGTCAGGGTCCCTGGAGCTGCAGGTCTCTCCAGTCGCAGCAAAGCCAAGTCATAATCGTGTGTCTCGTCATCGTAGTACTGGTGCAGGAGGATCTGTTGCACCCGAATGGCATCCTCCAGCTGACTGCTGCGGTTCAATAGGAACTTACCTAGGTAGACCGTCCACGCTCTGGGAGAGAGACTGGGGAGAGGGGGGAGATGGATGGGGAGAGAGGGAACATTTTCATTCTCTCTCTTCCTGTTTACACGCTAGGGAAGTAAAGACTTGAGGTGGTGGAGGGGGAAAGAGAGGGACGGAGGGAGGGGAGAGGAGAGGAGAGGAGAGGGGTCGAGAGGAGAGGAGAGCAGAGGGGAAGGAGAGGAGAGGAGTCGAGAAGAGGAGACGAGAGGAGCAGAGAGGAGATGAGACGGAGAGTCAAGAGGAGAGGAGAGGCGAGGGAGAAGGAGAGGAGAGGAGGAGAGGAGAGGAGAGGAGAGGAGGTTAAGGAGAATAAGGGAAAAGAGAATCGTAGACAACAAGAAGTAAAACAACATTAAAACAAAAACAACACTTCTTGTTGCTCTGTTCCTGTACTCACCGGTCGTCATAGAAACAGTGGGCAGCGGAGACCACCCATTGGCTGGAGACCAGAGCCCCCCCACAGACATGACGTCCACCGATCTGAAGGCTGACCTGCCATGGCCACTCCCCTTCAGTAGCGTTGACTCCTCCCACAATGCGACTGGTGAACTGCCTCAGACCACAGTCTGGCAAGAGGACACACACACAGGTACGGAAACACAAACACACACACACGCAAACACACACACACAGAAACGCAATCAGATACGCACACACACACAAACAGAGATACATAAATGAGCATGAGAGAGAGATTGTAGTGTGTGTGTGTGTGTGTGTGTGTGTGTGTGTGTGTGTGTGTGTGTGTGTGTGTGTGTGTGTGTGTGTGTGTGTGTGTGTGTGTGTGTGTGCGTGCGTGCGTGCGTGCGTGCGTGCGTGCGTGCGTGTGTGTGTGTCTCCTTCTCTCACCACAGTGTCTCTCATCGGAGGCATCAGGACAGTCGGTGATGAAGTCACACTCTGGGTTAGGCTTCTTCAGACACGTCCCGTCAGCACACACATACGTCTTGTCTGTACACTGCACACCTAGAGAGACGCACACATTATGTATCAATACACCACAAACCTGCACACACACACACACACACACACATACGTCTTGTCTGTACACTGCACACCTAGAGAGACGCACACATTATGTATCAATACACCACAAACCTGCACACACACACACACACACATACGTCTTGTCTGTACACTGCACACCTAGAGAGACGCACACATTATGTATCAATACACCACAAACCTGCACACACACACACACACACACACACACACACATACGTCTTGTCTGTACACTGCACACCTAGAGAGACGCACACATTATGTATCAATACACCACAAACCTGCACACACACACACACACACACACGTCTTGTCTGTACACTGCACACCTAGAGACACACACACATTATGTATCAATACACCACAAACCTGCACACACACACACACACACACACATACGTCTTGTCTGTACACTGCACACCTAGAGACACACACACATTATGTATCAATACACCACAAACCTGTACACACACACACACACACACATACGTCTTGTCTGTACACTGCACACCTAGAGAGATGCACACATTATGTATCAATACACCACAAACCTGCACACACACACACACACACATACGTCTTGTCTGTACACTGCACACCTAGAGAGACGCACACATTATGTATCAATACACCACAAACCTGCACACACACACACACACACACACACACACACACATACGTCTTGTCTGTACACTGCACACCTAGAGAGACGCACACATTATGTATCAATACACCACAAACCTGCACACACACACACACACACACACACATACGTCTTGTCTGTACACTGCACACCTAGAGACACACACACATTATGTATCAATACACCACAAACCTGCACACACACACACACACACACACACATACGTCTTGTCTGTACACTGCACACCTAGAGACACACACACATTATGTATCAATACACCACAAACCTGTACACACACACACACACACACACACACACATACGTCTTGTCTGTACACTGCACACCTAGAGAGACGCACACATTATGTATCAATACACCACAAACCTGTACACATACACACATACGTCTTGTCTGTACACTGCACACCTAGAGACACACACACATTATGTATCAATACACCACAAACCTGTACACACACACACACACACACACACACACACACACACACACACACACACACACACACACACACACACACACACACACACACACACACACACACACACACACACACACACACACACACACACACACACACACACAGCTACCCTCAGTGCAGTTCTCTTCATCCATGGCCTCAAGGCAGTCTGGGTGCTGGTCACACACCTTGAAGTAGTCAACACACTGACTGTCCTCTGGACACTGGTACTGGGCTATACACACTGGGACACACACACACATTCACACACACACACACACATTGAGTGTTAATCAATCAGCCATTTGGTGCTAGTGATATATACTATACAGCCCGATGATTGTCTCTAACTTGAAACAGGTCATTTTAACATTTTTATAATTACTAATTTATTTTTATTAATTGTTGAATGTTCCTCTCATCTCGCTAGATGTCATTGAGTAATGTATGAAGACATTTTAGTTCCACAGGGATTTCCAGTGAGGATTTGGCCTTTTGAACAATCATAGCTACATGCACTAGGCTCAATGAAATGTAAATGCCTTATAAATGTTTCACAATTTAAATGTCATGAATGTGTTTTAGCTTGGTAAACTGACCACAGTTCCTCTCGTCCAGTCCGTTGGGGCAGTCTTTGATGCCGTCACAGGATGGAACACACAGACCATTTAGAGTACACAGGAACTGACCAGGACAGGCTGCAACACACAGACAATTTAGAGAACACAGGAACTGACCAGGACAGGATGGAACACACAGACCATTTAGAGAACACAGGAACTGACCAGGACAGGCTGGAACACACAGAACATTTAGAGTACACAGGAACTGACCAGGACAAGCTGCAACACACAGACAATTTAGAGAACACAGGAACTGACCAGGACAGGATGGAACACACAGACCATTTAGAGAACACAGGAACTGACCAGGACAGGATGGAACACACAGAACATTTAGAGTACACAGGAACTGACCAGGACAAGCTGCAACACACAGACCATTTAGAGAACACAGGAACTGACCAGGACAGGCTGGAACACACAGACCATTTAGAGAACACAGGAACTGACCAGGACAGGATGGAACACACAGACCATTTAGAGTACACAGGAACAGACCAGGACAGGCTGGAACACACAGACCATTTAGAGAACACAGGAACTGACCAGGACAGGATGGAACACACAGACCATTTAGAGAACACAGGAACTGACCAGGACAGGATGGAACACACAGACCATTTAGAGGACACAGGAACTGACCAGGACAGGATGGAACACACAGACCATTTAGAGGACACAGGAACTGACCAGGACAGGATGGAACACACAGACCATTTAGAGAACACAGGAACTGACCAGGACAGGCTGCAACACACAGACCATTTAGAGAACACAGGAACTGACCAGGACAGGATGGAACACACAGACCATTTAGAGAACACAGGAACTGACCAGGACAGGATGGAACACACAGACCATTTAGAGAACACAGGAACTGACCAGGACAGGATGGAACACACAGACCATTTAGAGAACACAGGAACTGACCAGGACAGGATGGAACACATGAACACACGCACTTTCAAGACACCCAAATAGAGTACATGAACATCTTTCAAATGTAGGAAGTATTATTTATGAATATGTTTCCTACCCAGTGGAGGCTGCTGAGGGGAGGACGGCTCATAATAATGGTTGGAATGGAGTCAGTAGAATGGTATCAAATACATCAAACACCTGGTTTCCATGTGGTTCATAACATTCCATTCCAGCCATTATTATGAGCCGTCCTCCCTTCAGCAGCCTGTTACCACCGGTAGTATGTAATACAAACACACCTTACTGTATGTCATAAGCACATCATTTCTTCCACTTTCTCATCTCTT
>NC_074704.1:9492534-9509528 GCF_029448725.1 Salvelinus fontinalis
AGACAGTAGAAGACAATAGAAGACAGTAGAAGACAATACAAGATAGTAGAAGATAGTAAAAGACAGTAGAAGACAATACAAGATAGTAGAAGATAGTAAAAGACAGTAGAAGACAATATAAGACAGTAGACGACAGTAGAAGACAATATAAGACATTATAAAACAGTATAAGACAGCAGCAGACAATATAATACAATATAAGATAGTAGAAGACAGTAGAAGACAGTAGAATACAATATAAGACAGTAGAAGACAGTATAATACAATATAAGACAGTAGAAGACAGTAGACAACAATATAATACAATATAAGATAGTAGAAGACAGTAGCAGACAATATAATACAATATAAGACAGTAGAAGACAGTATAATACAATATAAGACAGTAGAAGACAGTAGACGACAATATAATACAATATAAGATAGTAGAAGACAGTAGCAGACAATATAATACAATATAAGATAGTAGAAGACAGTATAATACAATATAAGATAGTAGAAGACAGTAGCAGACAATATAATACAATATAAGATAGTAGAAGACAGTATAATACAATATAAGACAGTAGAAGACAGTAGAAGGGGATGTATAGTATAACACTCACAGTGAATGTCCAGGTACAGTTGGTGTCTGGTGGGTAGTAGCTGGGATAGAAGGGGGTACGTAGACTACCCTGTACCCCTGATACTGGCTGCAGCTCTATGTTGGAGGAACACACTGAGAGAGAGAGACAGAGAGAGAGAGAGGGTGAGGTGGAGAGATGGGGAGAGTGTGGGGAGAGAGAGGGGGGAGAAAGAAGGGAGAGAAAGAGTAGGAGAGAGGGAGAGAGAGGGAGTGAGAGGGATGGGGAGAGAGGGGGGTGGGGGAGAGAGAGGGAGTGAGAGAGAGAGAGAGAGAGAGAGAGAGAGAGAGAGAGAGAGAGAGAGAGAGAGAGAGGGTGAGGTAGAGAGAAGGGAGAGAGAGAGAGTATGGGGGATGGGGGAGATAGGGGGATGGGGAGTGAGAGGGATGGGGAGAGAGGGGGGGGAGAGAGAGGGAGTGAGAGGGGTGGGGAGAGAGAGGGAGTGAGAGGGGTGGGGGAGAGAGGGAGAGAGAGGGATGGGGAGTGAGAGAGGGATGGGGAGAGAGTGGGAGAGAGAGAGGGAGAGAGGGGGAGAGAGAGGGAGTGAGAGAGAGGGATTGGGACAGAGAGGGGGAGAGGGGGAGAGAGGGATAAGGAGAGAGAGGGAGTGAGAGGGATGGGGAGAGAGAGGGAGAGAGGATGGAGAGAGAAGGATGGGGGATTGATAATGATGAATTTGAAAGAAAGAAAGAAAGTGTTTGTAAAGTCCTTGTATAAGAGAGCAACAAATAACTCTCAGTTGAAACACTTTAATAATAACCACATAAACCTCACCTTCAGTGGTCCAGGCCTGTGCAGACAGGGAGAAGGGGTCTTTGTAGTTGTAGAGACCCTGTTTCCAGACCACTGTCATCCACTCTCCTGATGACAACACATGAACAACACGCTCTTGTCTGCTGCAGCCATACAGACTGGTGGTGGAGAGAGAGAGAGAGGAGAGAGGAGAGAGGAGAGAGGAGAGAGGAGAGAGGAAGAGGAGAGGAGGAGAGAGAGAGAGAGAGAGAGAGAGAGAGAGAGAGAGGAGGAGAGAGAGAGAGAGAGAGAGAGAGAGAGAGAGAGAGAGAGAGAGAGAGAGAGAGAGAGAGAGAGAGAGAGAGAGGAGAGAGAGAGAGAGAGAGAGGCGAGAAGGAGAGAGAGAGAGAGAGAGAGAGAGAGAGAGAGAGAGAGAGAGAGAGAGAGAGAGAGTGGAGAGAGAGAGAGAGAGAGAGAGTGTGCTAAATATGATCATGTGTGTGTCTGTGGTGTGTGTGAGGATGTCAGCGTATAGAACATCAACATAAAGTCACTAGGGGATGAGGTGACTAACTGTTGGTGTTAAAGCATCACGTAGTCTGTCTTTACACTCTCTCTGTCTGTACTGGATGAACAGGTAACTGACCAAATAAAGGAAACACCAGCATAGTGTCTTAATATGGTGTTGGTCCACCACGAGTCGCTTCAATGCACCTTGGCATAGATTCTGAATCTCTATTGGATGCGGCACAGTTCTTCCACAAGAAATTCCATCATTTGTTATTTTGTTGATGGTGGTGGAAAACACTGTTTCAGGTGCCACTCCAGAATCTCCCATAAGTTTTCAATTGGGTTGAGATCTGGTGACTGACACACGCGCACACCCACCCACCCACCCCCACCCACCCACACACACACACACACACACACACACACACACACACACACACACACACACACACACACACACACACACACACACACACACACACACACACACACACACACACACCCACCCACACTCCTTTGAGACCTCTCTTTCAAAGTCACTGAGATCTCTTCTTCTAGCCATGTTTGCTAAAATACTGTAATGGACAATTTGGCAGTTATTTTGGCAGTTACATGTATTGTACAGATATAGGATCTTAATTTGATGTTTTGTTGGTAAGAATTTTTCCGCACCTCAGGAAATGAAGACGAGTTTCATGATTTACATGAATTCACTGAAAACTCACACACACAATTATATTATTGCACTTTCCATGTAGCCTAATTTTGGCCAGCTAATACCCTAACAACTAATCAAGCAAACATTCAAAACCTGTTGCTGCAGGAATATTTTGGTGCGAGAATACAGGTCAAATTAACATCCAATAGCTGTGTATGTATTTATAAACTTACGAGGTGATGAGGTGAGTATCAGTAGGTGTTAAACCATCATAGACAGCCAGTCTGTCTCTACACTCCGGTAGCAGCCACTCCATCCTCAGCTCCAGTCTGAAACTCTGGGTGCTGGAGCCTTGCGGGGCCCTGAGGTGCCAAAGGCAGGACGAGCGCTGGGTGTTAGGTCCCCTCATAGCAACCGCTGTGCTGGAGCTGACCACCTGGTACCTGTAGCAGTCTGTGGAGGGGGCAGGGAGGAGGAAGGAAAGAGAGAAAGAGAGCAACAGGAAGAGATGAACACTCCTCACTAATTTCAAGTGTACCTACAATTGACATAGTTCAAGCACTTCTTAAAGCTTCTAAAATAATGCAGAAAGTGAGGAGAAGATCAAATAAATCATACCAAATGAAGCTTTCAAAAGTTTTACAACTTTGGGGGCTGTTTCTGAGGGGTTAAAAACAAACAAACAAGCAAGCAAACAGAAAACAACATGACGAGGCAGAAATAATACAAGGATCAACTGAACACAAAGAAGAATAAAAACTCAGGTCCTTCCCCACATTCCTCTCCCGCTCACCTGTGATAGAGAAAGAGGGAAGATGCAACAGATATCCTCCATAGTTAGCAGTCTCCTCTCTGTCGCTCCCTCTGTAGGCCTCTAGTAGACTCTGTAGGCAGCTGCTGACTTGCTCCATAGTTACCTTACCAACATGGCTGCCAGGGACTGACAGTACCAGCCAGAAGTGTGCCACCACACTTCCCTCCCTAGGGAAACAAGGGAGCAGGGACACAGTGAGCTGATAACAGCTGGATCAAAAGTTTGTGTGGGCATTGCAAGAATATTTTATAGTTCAAAATACAGTACCAGTCAAAAGTTAGGACACACCTACTCATTCAAGGGTTTTTCTTTATTTTTACTCTATTCTACATTGTAGAATAATAGTGAAGACATCAAAACTATGAAATAACACATATGGAATCATGTAGAAACCAAAAAAGTGTTCAACAAATATTTTAAATTCTTCAAAGTAGCCAACCTTTGCCTTGATGACAGCTTCGCACACACTTCGCGTTCTCTCATCCAGCTTCATGAGGTAGTCACCTGGAATGTATTATTATTTTACCAGGTAAGTTGACTGAGAACACATTCTCTCATCCAGCTTCATGAGGTAGTCACCCGGAATGTATTATTATTTTACCAGGTAAGTTGACTGAGAACACATTCTCTCATCCAGCTTCATGAGGTAGTCACCCAGAATGCATTATTATTTTACCAGGTAAGTTGACTGAGAACACATTCTCTCATCCAGCTTCATGAGGTCGTCACCCGGAATGTATTATTATTTTACCAGGTAAGTTGACTGAGAACACATTCTCTCATCCAGCTTCATGAGGTAGTCACCCAGAATGCATTATTATTTTACCAGGTAAGTTGACTGAGAACACATTCTCTCATCCAGCTTCATGAGGTCGTCACCTGGAATGTATTATTATTTTACCAGGTAAATTGACTGAGAACACATTCTCTCATCCAGCTTCATGAGGTAGTCACCTGGAATGTATTATTATTTTACCAGGTAAGTTGACTGAGAACACATTCTCTCATCCAGCTTCATGAGGTAGTCACCCGGAATGTATTATTATTTTACCAGGTAAGTTGACTGAGAATACATTCTCTCATCCAGCTTCATGAGGTAGTCACCTGGAATGTATTATTATTTTACCAGGTAAGTTGACTGAGAACACATTCTCATTTACAGCAACAACCTGGGGAATAGTTACAGGGGAGAGGAGGGGGTGATGAAGGAGCCAATTGAGAGCTGGGGATGATTAGGTGACCATGATGGCTTGGGAATTTAGCCAGGACACCAGGGTTAACACCCCTACTCTTACAATAAGTGTCATGAGATCTTTAGTGACCACAGAGAGTCAAGACATCCATTTAATATCCCATTTGAAAGATGGCACCCTACAGGGCAATGACCCCAATCACTGCCCTGGGGAATTTGGAATTTTTTTTTTGACCTGGGGAAAGAGTGCCTCCTACTGGCCCTCCAACACCACTTCCAGCAGTATCTGGTCTCCCATCTAGTGACTGACCTGGACCAACCTTGCTTAGCTTCAGAAGCAAGCCAGCAGTGGGATGCAGGGTGGTATGCTGCTGGATTGCATTGCAACAGTCATGAAGGATTTCCCAGATATGCTGAGCAATTGTTGGCTGCTTTTCCTTCACTCTGCAGTCCAACTCATCCCTAACCATCTCAATTGGGTTGAGGTCAGGGGATTGTGGAGGCCAGGTCATCCGATGCAGCACTCCATCACTCTCCTTCTCGGTCAAATAGCCCTTACACAGCCTGGAGGTGAGTTGGGTCATTGTCCTGTTGAAAAACAAATCGTCCGACTAAGCGCAAACCAGATGGGATGGCGTATCATTGCAGAAAGCTGTGGTAGCCGTGCTTGTTAAGGTTGCCTTGAATTCTAAATAAATCACTGACAGTGTCACCAGCAAAGCACCCCCACTCAATCACACCTCCACCTCCATGCTTCATGGTGGGAACCACACATGTGGAGATCATTTGTTCACGTACTCTGAGTCTCACAAAGACACGGTAGTTGGAACCAAAAATATCACATTTGGACTCATCAGACCAAAGGTCAGATTTCCACCAGTCTAATGTCCATTGCTTGTGTTTCTTGGCCCAAGCAAGTCTCTTCTTCTTATTGGTGTCTTTTAGTTGTGGTTTCTTTGCAGGAAATCGACCATGAAGGCCTGATTCACGGAGTCTCCTCTGAACAGTTGATGTTGAGATGTGTCTGTTACTTGAACTCTGAGAAGCAATTATTTGGGCTGCAATCCGAGGTGCAGTTAATTGTTGATTTCTGAGGCTGGTAACTCTAATGAACTTATCTTCTGCAGCAGAAGTAACTCTCGGTCTTCCTGCGGCGGTCTTCTTGAGAGCCAGTTTCATCATAGAGCTTGATGGTTTTTGTGACTGCACTGGAAGAAACTTTGAAATTCCCTGAAATGTTTCGTATTGACTGACCTTCATGTCTTAAAGTAATGACGGACTGTCGTTTCTCTTTGATTATTTGAGCTGTTCTTGCCTTAATATGGACTTGGTCTTTTAGCAAATATGGCTACCTTCTGTTTACCTCCCCCCCCCCACCTTGGAATGAGTAGGTTTGTCCAAACTTTTGACTGGTACTGTAAAGATCCAGGCTACATGATATAGATACACATGTACGTGTATACTGTGCGTCAATGTTGTGTGGGTAGGTATGTTTAATACTTAGATATAGTTGAAGTCGGAAGTTTACATACACTTAGGTTGGGGTCATTAAAACTCCTTTTTCAACCACTCCACAAATTTCTTGTTAAAAATCTATAGCTTTGGCAAGTCGGTTAGGACATCTACTTTGTGCATGACACAAGTAATTTTTCCAACAACCATGTACAGACAGATTATTTCACTTATAATTCACTGTATCACAATTCCAGTGGGTCAGAAGTTTATATACACTAAGTTGACTGTGCCTTTAAACAGCTTGGAAATTTTCAGAAAATGATGTCATGGCTTTAGAAGCTTCTGATAGGCTAATTGACATCATTTGAGTCAATTGAAGGTGTACCTGTGGATGTATTTCAAGGTCTACCTTCAAACTCAGTGCCTCTTTGCTTGACATCATGGGAAAATCAAAAGAAATCAGCCAAGACCTCAGATTTTTTTTTTGTAGATCTACACAATTCTGGTTCTTCCTTGGAAGCAATTTCCAAATGCCTGAAGGTACCACGTTCATCTGTACAAACAATAGTACGCAAGTATAAACACCATGGGACCACGCAGCCGTCATACTGCTCAGGAAGGAGATGCGTTCTGTCTCCTAGAGATGAACGTACTTTGGTGCGAAAAGTGCAAATCAATCCCAGAACAATAAAACGAGTCCTATATCGACATAACCTGAAAGGCCGCTCAGCAAGGAAGAAGCCACTGCTCCAAAACCGCCATAAAAAAAAACAGACTACAGTTTGCAACTGCACATGGGGAGAAAGATCGTACTTTTTGGAGAAATGTCCTCTGGTCAGATGAAACAAAAATAGAACTGTTTGGCCATAATGACCATTGTTATTATTGCAAGCCGAAGAACACTATCCCAACCGTGAAGCACAGGGGTGGCAGCATCATGTTGTGGGGGTGCTTTGCTGCAGGAGGGACTGGTGCACTTCCCAAAATAGATGGCATCATGAGGAGGGGAAATTAGGTGGATATATTGAAGACATCTCCAGACATCAGTCAGGAAGTTAAAGCTTGGTCGCAAATGGGTCTTCCAAATGGACAACAGAGTCAAGGTATTGGAGTGGCCATCACAAAGCCCTGACCTCAATCCTATAGAAATTTTGTGGGCAGAACTGAAAACGCGTGTGCGAGCAAGGAGGTCTACAAACCTGATTCAGTTACACCAGCTCTGTCAGGAAGAAGGGGCCAAAATTCCCCCAATTTATTGTGGGAAGCTTGTGGAAGGCTACCCAACACATTGACCCTGTCACGACTCCTACCGAAGGTGGCTCCTCTTCCTGTTCGGGTGGTGCTCGGCGGTCGTCGTCACCAGTCTACTAGCTGCCAACGATCCCTTTTCCTTTTCTGTTGGTTGTCTTATTAGTTACATCTGTTTCTTGTTTACGTTTAGTTGGGCTATTTAAGCTGGTCGGCCCGCCTGCTCTTTGTGCGGGTTTATTTTTTCCACTGTGTTTGTGTGTGGTAGTGTTTTGGTAGCGTGGTTCGTTTTGGGGTTATCCCTCTGGACTTGTTAGGTCCTGGTTTTGGGTATTGTGTTTGTTTGCGCCCGTGAGTGTTGGCGCGCACGTATTTTCCCTGTGCCTAATAAAGCACTACTCAGTACTTTCCCTGTGCCTAATAAAGCACTACTCAGTACTTTCCCTGTGCCTAATAAAGCACTACTCAGTATTTTCCCCGTGCCTCATAAAGCACTACTCAGTATTTTCCCTGTGCCTAATAAAGCACTACTCAGTATTTTCCCTGTGCCTAATAAAGCACTACTCAGTACTTTCCCTGTGCCTAATAAAGCACTACTCAGTATTTTCCCTGTGCCTAATAAAGCACTACTCAGTATTTTCCCTGTGCCTAATAAAGCACTACTCAGTATTTTCCCTGTGCCTAATAAAGCACTACTCAGTACTTTCCCTGTGCCTAATAAAGCACTACTCAGTACTTTCCCTGTGCCTAATAAAGCACTACTCAGTATTTTCCCCGTGCCTCATAAAGCACTACTCAGTATTTTCCCTGTGCCTAATAAAGCACTACTCAGTATTTTCCCTGTGCCTAATAAAGCACTACTCAGTATTTTCCCTGTGCCTAATAAAGCACTACTCAGTATTTTCCCTGTGCCTAATAAAGCACTACTCAGTATTTTCCCTGTGCCTAATAAAGCACTACTCAGTATTTTCCCTGTGCCTAATAAAGCACTACTCAGTATTTTCCCTGTGCCTAATAAAGCATTACTCAGTACTTTCCCTGTGCCTAATAAAGCACTACTCAGTATTTTCCCTGTGCCTAATAAAGCACTACTCAGTATTTTCCCTGTGCCTAATAAAGCACTACTCAGTACTTTCCCTGTGCCTAATAAAGCACTACTCAGTACTTTCCCTGTGCCTAATAAAGCACTACTCAGTACTTTCCCTGTGCCTAATAAAGCACTACTCAGTACTTTCCCTGTGCCTAATAAAGCACTACTCAGTACTTTCCCTGTGCCTAATAAAGCACTACTCAGTACTTTCTGCCTCCTGCGCCTGACTCCGCACCCACTACGCTTAAGTGCGTCACAGACCCAAGTTAAACAATTTAAAGGCAATGCTACCAAATACTAATTGAGTGTATGTAAACTTCTGACCCACTGGGAATGTGATGAAATAAATAAAAGCTGAAATAAATCATTCTCTCTACTATTATTCTGAAATGTCACATTCTTAAAATAAAGTGGTGATCCTAACTGACCTAAAACAGGGAATCTTTACTAGGAGTAAATGTCAGGAATTGTGAAATTGTGAAAAACAGAGTTTAAATGTACTTGGCTAAGGTGTATGTAAACTTCCGCCTTCAACTGTATATTTACAGTCATATATATACAGTACTAGGTATAGAAATACATGACATAGATATGTATGTGACCTGTCTTTCTAGATCTGGTTTTATGTACCCAAAAGCAAAGACTTTGGTGGAGTTGAAGTAGCGAGATAGGTCTGAGCCCTTCACTATCCTCCTCACCTGAGAGACAGAGAGTGAGAGAGAGATAGTGGGGGATAGAGAGAGAGAAAAGAGAGAGAGAGAGAGCACAATAGTCAGAGCAACAGAGGATTTAAATTGAAAATAAAAAGTTGTGAAACATAAAGACAATACAGAGACATTGTGTGTGTGTGTGGGGGGGGGGGGGGGGGGGGGACATGTGTGAGTGAGTGTCCAGGTTATTTTCCCATTATCCCTTGTCCTATACCATATCTTGTACTTCCTTTGCCTGGGCTGTGAAGGCTGGGCTGGTGTGAGAGGAGAGACCAGAGGAGTAGTTCCTGTTGAGGATAGAGAGTCTAGCAGTATACTGCTGCTGTACCCTGGGCTCCAGTACCCACACCCTGTACTCTGGAGGGAGGGATGGGGGAGAGACTTACTGGCATGTTACATATCAGATAGCCGGTCATAGTGTGTGTGTGTGTGCGTGTGTGTGTGTGTGTGTGTGTGTGTGTGTGTGTGTGTGTGTGTGTGTGTGTGTGTGTGTGTGTGTGTGTGTGTGTGTGTGTGTGTGTGTGTGTGTGTATACATGCAGAATGAGCTTGTGTGTGCATGCATGCACAATATGTGTGTGTGTGTGTGTACATGTATAATGTGTGTGTGTTAGCTTGCATCATTTTCCCAAAATCCCTTGCTCACCCAGGAAGTACCATGCCAGAGTTGCTCCTCCCGAGAGGATGATGATGGTGACGATAATAAGGAAGACTAGGAGACACCTGCAGGGTCGTCTCAACATCTTAGAGGACGTCACAGAGGCTTCATTACCGGGCCCCACCTGTAAACAACAACAACAACAACACACACACACAATGCGCCCCAGTTAACAACTGGCCTCGGATCAGAGTTTACAGTATTATACTGTATAATCAGGTCTGTAAGAACAGTGGATGATGATTCTGTACAGACTAGTGCAGAGGCCTCATGCTAAAGCTAGAACTAAAACTGACATTGATCTAAGGTCAGTTGTACCATTCCCCATTCATAGGTTAGGTTTATGATTTGAGGAGATTAAACTGACCCGAGATCTGTGTCTATTGTCAACTTCTTCCTGCAGCATAAACCAGCATAAGGCCTGCAGATAGCTATAGGAAATGTAGGTGAAGCCTGAAGCCCTGGACAGAGCATTTTTCTTATAAAATAAACTATGGGCTATTATAAAATGACTAAACCAATGTGCATTGAACATAAAATACATATATTATTTATTTTATATAGTAACTAAATCATAGGCCCACATTGTCAATATCACAATAGTTATATAGCCTACTGACCCATTCCAATGGCAGGTCCACAGGAGCAGGTGCTACCTCCAAATCACAGGAGCGCGACTTTTTGGAGCCGTGCCCGAGCGCCATAGCTTCACAAATCCGTTATTCCGCGCGAGACCATCTCCGTCCAAAAAAGACCGGTGGTGGATAGTTGGAGCGTTTTATTTCTTCATGTATTTCGGTAGAATATCCGTCCAGTCAGACATGTCGGTAACGACCGCTAGTAACGACAGGCGAGACAACTCTACCTTTTATTTGCTAGTCCAAAGGTAGGCTAGAGCCCTCGGTCAATATTTCCTAAAGTGCGTTGGATCTCCCGAATTCCCATTGGACTATATAGGCTAGTAGCCTAAACTTTAACCAATAATAGCAATAGCCTAAAATATAAACGTATTTATTAAACGCATTCAAAATGATTGATTGCGAGACATTTATTCTTTCTCTGGTAACTGTCAAAACATGAAACATTTAAGAATAGTCCTCGTTAAGCCTGTAGCACCGTACCTACTCTCAGGGCATAGGTAACGCAGGTAGGCTCTAATGACATCACCAGTCGACGCCCAACAACAGCCCGGCCCCCGGATCCCACAACAGGTATGCCCATGTCCTCTATTCGTAAATTGGTCCAATGGGAGTGTTTGTAGAATGGATAACTCACAACACAGTCCGTTTAATGTTTTATTTGAACCTTTATTTAACTATGAAATATCAAAAACACAAACAGTCAAACAACAGTCTATGTTAGACAATACATATCTTTATCTGTTGCTGTCAATAAGATTGTAATACAGTTCAGCTGCCTTATACATTTTTTAAATTCTAATTCCACATGATTTTTCAGAAGAGACATTACATTCAAGATGGTCATGTTATACACAACATAATAATACATTCTTCATTTCTACTGGGAGGTTTATCAGTATCAGATCAGTATTTACTGTGAGCACAATCATAGTATCATATTGATATCATAAATAGATGTAGTACTGTCATGAGAGGTAGAAAAGTGTTTAGAAGTGGTATAAAAACATATAGACAATTCCCTGAGCAGATCAACAGAAACTATATGACATGAGATGTATACGGTCTGATATAGCACGTCTTTCAGCCAATCAGCATTTATAACAGCAACTATATGATATGAGTGGTAAATTCAACGGCTATTTCTTCTTTGTCTTTTTAACTTCTTATAGCTGGGGGGCAGTATTGAGTAGCTTGGATGAATAAGGTGCCCAGAGAAAACTGCCTGCTACTCAGGCCCAGAAGCTAAGATATGCATATTATTAGTAGATTTGGATAGAAAACACACTGAAGTTTCTAAAACTGTTTGAATTATGTCTGTGAGTATAACAGAACTCATATGCAGGCAAAAACCTGAGAAAAAAATCCAACCAGGAAGTGGGAAATCTGAGGTTTGTAGTTTTTCAACTCTTTGCCTATCCAAGATACAGTGTCAATTTGGTCCAATTGCACTTCCTAAGGCTTCCACTAGATGTCAACACTCTTTAGAACCTTGTTTCAGGCTTCTACTGTGAAGGGGGAGCAAATGAGAGCTGTTTCCATCAGGTGTCTGGCAGAAGGCCATGAGCTGGTCACGCGTATGGCCGTGAGAGTGACCTGCGTTTCTAAAGACAAAGGAATGCATTTCTAAAGACAAAGGAATTGTCCGGTTGGAACATTATTGAAGATTTATGTTAAAAACATCCTAAAGATTGATTCTATACATTGTCTGACATGTTTCTACGATTTTTTGACTTTTCGTCTGGACCTAGTACGCCTGAATTTGGATTTGTGAACTAAACGCGCGAACATAAAGGAGGTATTTGGACATAAATGATGGACTTTATCGAACAAAACAAACATTTATGGTGGAACTGGGATTCCTGGGAGTGCATTCTGATGAAGATCATCAAAGGTAAGTGAATATTTATAATGCTATTTCTGACTTCTGTTGACTCCACAACATGGCGGGTATCTGTATGGCTTGTTTTGGTGCCTGAGCGCTGTACTCAGATTATTGCATGGTGTGCTTTTTCCGTAAGGGCTTTTTTGAAATCTGACACATTGCATTAAGGAGAAGCATATCTATAATTCCATGCATAACACTTGTATCTTTTATCAATGTTTATTATGAGTATTTCTGTAAATTGATGTGGCTCTCTGCAAAAATACCGAATGTTTTGGAAGCAAAACATTACTGGACATAACGCGCCTATGTAAACTGAGATTTTTGGATATAAATATGAACTTTATCGAACAAAACATACATGTATTGTGTAACATGAAGTCCTATGAGTGTCATCTGATGAAGATCATCAAAGGTTAGTGATTCATTTTATCTCTATTTCTGCTTTTTGTGACTCCTCTCTTTGGCTGGAAAAATTGCTGTTTTTCTGTGACTAGGTGCTGACCTAACATAATCGCATGGTATGCTTTCGTTGTAAAGCCTTTTTGAAATCGGACACTGGTGGGATTAACAACAAGTGTATCTTTAAAATGGTGTATAATACTTGTATGTTTGAGGAATTTTAATTATGAGATTTCTGTTGTTTGAAGTTGGCGTCCTGCACTTTCACTGGCTGTTGTCATATTGATCCTGTTAACGGGATTTCAGCCGTAAGAAGTTTTTAAGCGAACAAAATAGTCTACAAGACAAAACACTATTTATGACTCTGTGTAACACAAAGCAATGAACACTAACTGTCTGTCTCTATTCACTCACCTGTTACCATCCTATCGAACCACAGCTATGCATGCATATCTATATACATATCTATGAATGTATGGATCTATGTAAAACATACCCATACCTCACACACCACAATAATATGGCAATCTGGGATTCAAACAGCAACAAATGGATGTACCAATCCCAGATTGCCCCTTTAACTCCCTAGAGTCGATTGAGGTACCGGTGCGTCAATCTAAGTAACACAATTTAAAAAATACCCATTAGAGTCTGTCAGTTTAAGCTAGAGATATCTGTTAATATCTGAATCCGCCGATATTGCCCTTCTGCAGCTGCGATGAAAGGTGATAGAGCTAGAGCGGTGTTTGTCAGACCACGAGACATCCACGAAAAGCGACCTTCTCACGAAAACGTCTGTAGCGTCTGAACGGTTTGGTCTATAGAATATGGAAAGATGAGACTCTCACGAACACGTTTGATCCCACTGTGGAAAGGGGAGATTCTGAAGAAAGCAGTATCGGTTTTTCTCTACGACCCGCACTAGTGTTCCGGGGGTCACCTGAAGGAAACCGGTATCAGTTTACAATGTTTAAGGAAGTATGGAGGTCATTTTGTGCCTACCAAAAAAAAGGGGTTAAATACACTACCGTCAAAGTTTCAGAACACCTTCAAGGATTTTTCTTTATTTTACTGTGTTCTATATTGTAGAATAATAGTGAAGAAATCAAAACTATGAAATAACATATGGAATCATGTAGTAGTGTCTGGAGTCCAAATTGGAGATTTTTGGTTCCAACCGCTGTGTCTTTGTGAGACACGGTGTGGGTGAACGGAGGATCTCCACATGTGTATTTCCCACCGTAAAGCATGGAAGAGGAGGTGTTATGGTGTGGGGGTGCTTTGCTGGTGACACTGTCTGTGATTTATTTAGAATTCAAGGCACACTTAACCAGCATGGTTACCACAGCATTCTGCAGTGATACGCCATCCCATCTGGTTTGGGCTTAGTGGGACTATCATTTGTTTTTCAACAGGACAATGACGCACCACACCTCCAGGCTGTGTAAGGGCTATTTGACCAAGAAGGAGAGTGATAGAGTGCTGCATCAGATGACCTGGCCTCCGCAATCCCCCAACCTGATGAGTCGGACCGCAGAGGGAAAGAAAAGCAGCCAACAAGTGCTCAGCATATGTGAGAACTCCTTCTAGACTGTTGGAAAAGCATTCCAGGTGACGTTGGTTGAGAGAATGCCAAGCGTGTGCAAAGCTGTCATCAAGGCAAAGGGGGGCTACTTTGAAGAATCTCAATTATAAAATATATTTTGATTAGTTTAACACTTTTTTGGTTACTACATGATTCCATAGGTGTTATTCATAGTTTGTATGTATTCACTCTTATTCTACAATGTAGAAAATAGTAAAAATAAAGAAAAACCCTTGAATGAGTAGGTGTTCTAAAACTTTTGACCCCCCTATTCTTGTAACTTTCTAAATCCTGGTTGGAAGATTACCAAAATCAGAATGGAATGAGCAGGAATTCCAGATTTCTCCAACCAGGATTTCTGGATAACCAGGGAATTTTGGGAAAATTACAAGACTTTTCCAAACCTAAACCTTGGTAAAAATGTTTTCATAGCTCAGCTCTGAGCTTCTTTCACTGGCATGTAGCCGCCACTAGAGGGCTCTAAAGCCATTGAAGAAGACAGGAGAGACATCTCCTCGATCAGCCTGCCTGGATGACTGGTACTCATAGCCAGGGATGGAGCCAACCCCAACCCAGAGAAGGGGAAGGATAAACCGGTCAGTGGAATAGGTAAGGGGGTGGAACAGAATGGAAATATATTGTTAGTGGTAATAAGAGAGATATGGTTACAGGAGGTCACATTTGGCCTGACCGCATCCTCCACGCTCTCCTGACTTTCCTGATCCTCTCCCCCACTGCCAATGCCTGAATCTGGGCTCTGAGGGGCACGGTGTTGGGTCTGGAGCTGGAGATTATCCACACGTTCATAGGAGGAAGACATTGTGAGAGAACCTCCTCCAACCACCATCTCAGTACCCTTTCCCCCTACACTATCCAACCCAGGTAGGGTGAAGGGAAGCTGGGGGAAAGCGGACAGGGAAATGGGTAAGGGGGTGGAGCAGAATGGAAAGTTATTGTTATTGATAAGAGGAAGAAGCGGAACAAGATGGAAGTCCTGAGAGACAAAATGGGAGATGGTCGAAGTAGGCCCGTCCGCCGCCTCCACACTCTCCTGACTTTCCTGATCCTCTCCCCCACTGCCGATGCCTGAATCTGGGCTTATGATGGCCCGACGCTCAGCCTGGAGCTTCTCAACATGCCCGTAAGAAGAAACCTGGAGGATATCTTCACCACCACTGATGCCTTCAAGTACACCTCCACTCCCTGTCTCTCCATCCTTCCCTCCACCCAACATCTCTCTATCCTTCCCTCCACCCCCCATCTCTCTATCCTTCCCTCCACCCCCCAACTCTATATCCTTCCCTCCACCCCTGATATCTCCGTCCTTCCCCCCTACACCTCTAACACTATCCATCCTTTCTCCTCTGTTTTCCTCCTTCCACTCTTCTATCTCTTCAGTAGTGCCACCTACTGGTCCGTAAGGGGAGTGTACAGAACAGGGTTCCAGCTTGGTGGAGGTGGATCCAGGCTGGGAGCATTGAGATAAGAAGTAGCTGGAGTTGGAGAAGCCGTAGCGGCCACTGTTGTCCCATCTCTTCTCCTGTGGTGGTGCCGTCCTCAAGGCGGTGACGTTGTCCAGGCTGTCGGTGATCTCTACCTGGGAGATGTCTTCACGGTGCAAGGCAGAGTTGACGATTTCAAGGTCGAACAAAGGACCCAGCCAAGCCTGTAGACACACACACACACACACACACACACACACACACACACACACACACACACACACACACACACACACACACACACACACACACACACACACACACAGACACACAGACACACAGAGAGAGAAAGAGAGACATACAGAGGAGAGGAAAATGAAATGATCATTATTTTCATTCCTTTTTATTGCAGAGGAGGCTGGTAAGGTGAGGACGGCATGGTCTTCCGACAGGTGGCTTCCCTCCTGCATGATGCTAATGTAAGACAATGGTGAGGACAGCTCATAATAATGTATGGTATTAAAAGCCATTATAACCTAACTACAGCCATTATAACCTAACTACAGCCATTATAACCTAACTACAGCCATTATAACCTAACTACAGCCATTATAATCTAACTACAGCCATTATAACCTAACTACAGCCATTATAACCTAACTACCGCCATTATAACTTAACTACAGCCATTATAACCTAACTACAGCTGTAACCTAACTACAGCCATTATAACCTAACTACAGCATTATAACCCAACTACAACCATTATAACCCAACTACAGCCATTATAACCTAACTACAGCCATTATAACCCAACTACAGCCATTATAACCTAACTACAGCCATTATAACCCAACTACAGCCATTATAACCTAACTACCGCTATTGTAACCTAACTACCGCCATCATAACCTAACTACCGCCATTATAACCTAACTACAGCCATTATAACCTAACTACAGCCATTATAACCTAACTACAGCCATTATAACCTAACTACAGCTGTAACCTAACTACAGCCATTATAACCTAACTACAGCCATTATAACCTAACTACAGCTGTAACCTAACTACAGCCATTATAACCTAACTACAGCCATTATAACCTAACTACAGCTGTAACCTAACTACAGCCATTATAACCTAACTACAGCCATTATAACCTAACTACCGCTATTGTAACCTAACTACCGCCATCATAACCTAACTACCGCCATTATAACCTAACTACAGCCATTATAACCTAACTACAGCCATTATAACCTAACTACAGCCATTATAACCTAACTACAGCCATTATAACCTAACTACAGCCATTATAACCTAACTACAGCCATTATAACCTAACTACAG
>NC_074704.1:9510028-9517528 GCF_029448725.1 Salvelinus fontinalis
CCATTATAACCTAACTACAGCCGTTATAACCTAACTACAGCCATTATAATCTAACTACAGCCATTATAACCTAACTACAGCTGTAACTTAACTACAGCCATTATAACCTAACTACAGCCATAATAATCTAACTACAGCTGTAACCAAACTACAGCCATTATAACCCAACTACAACCATTATAACCTACCTACAGCCATTATAACCTAACTACAGCCATTATAACCTAACTACCGCCATTATAACCTAACTACAGCCATTATAACCTAACTACAGCCATTATAACCTAACTACCGCCATTATAACGTAACTACAGCCATTATAACCAAACTACAGCCATTATAACCTAACTACAGCCATTATAACCTAACTACCGCTATTATAACCTAACTACAACCATTATAATCTAACTACAGCCATTATAACCTAACTACAGCCATTATAACCTAACTACCGCCATTATAACCTAACTACAGCCATTATAACCTAACTACAGCCATTATAACCTAACTACAGCTGTAACCTAACTACAGCCATTATAACCTAACTACAGCTGTAACTTAACTACAGCCATTATAACCTAACTACAGCCATAATAATCTAACTACAGCTGTAACCAAACTACAGCCATTATAACCCAACTACAACCATTATAACCTACCTACAGCCATTATAACCTAACTACCGCCATTATAACCTAACTACAGCCATTATAACCTAACTACAGCCATTATAATCTAACTACAGCCATTATAACCTAACTACAGCTGTAACCAAACTACAGCCATTATAACCTAACTACAGCCATTACAACCTAACTACCGTCATTATAACCTAACTACAGCCATTATAACCTAACTACAGCCATTATAACCTAACTACAGCCATTATAACCTAACTACAGCCATTATAACCTAACTACAGCCCTTATAACCCAACTACAGCCATTATAACCTAACTACCGCCATTGTAACCTAACTACAGCCATTATAACCTAACTACAGCCATTATAACCTAACTACAGCCATTATAACCTAACTACAGCCATTATAACCTAACTACAGCCATTATAACCTAACTACAGCCATTATAATCTAACTACAGCCATTATAATCTAACTACAGCCATTATAATCCAACTACCGTCATAACAATGTAGTGCACAATACAGGGAATAGGGTCCCTTTTGGCACATGACTTCAGTCAAAAGTAGAACTAACCTTGAAGTTTCCATGGTGATGGAGGTTAAGGCCCTCAAAGTACCTGGAGGGATCTGGTATAGGAGGATTCAGAATCTTCTTGACCCTGTCAGCAATGAACGGAAATTAAAGGAAGTTGCACTAAACCAACTACAAAACATTACATCTAAAACATGATGTTTACTTTACAGTCCTTTGGTGACCCCCCCCCCCCCCACACACACACACTCTCAGACACACAGACACACAGACACACAGACAGACAGACAGACAGACAGACAGACAGACAGACAGACAGACAGACAGTACTCACGTTCCTTTGCAGAGCAACATGGAGACCAGCAGGACCAGTACAACAACAGCTCCCACCACAGTGACCACCACAGAGTCCTGGTCTAGAACATCAGGACTACCTGAGAACAGGACCAGAGGAACAACATAGAACATACTTACAACGTATTTACAACGTACATAACAACACCACTGTTTTACTAAAAGATGGGCATAGAAAAGCCTTCATTTACATTTCTGTCTGTAAGTTTGTTTTGAGCATGTGTCTGCCTATCTAAGAATGAAAGAAAGAAATAGGGAAGGAAGGATGAAGAAGGAGAATAAGCAATTTTTCAAGATTCATATGGAAACACACTGCTATGCCTGCATTCCAAATGGCAACATATTCCCTATTTAGTGCAGTACTTTGGTCCATAGGGCTCTGCACTATGTAGGGAACAATAGGGCCATTTGGGACACAGGCCAAGTATATATAGGCCCACATTCAAACGTGTAGTAATTACCAATGACATCACTGATGCTGTATTTACCTGTTGGCTTCATCTGGCCCAGAGTGGAGACCCATGATGCACTGGGGCTCCAGTAGCTCCACTGACAGTCTGGGTAATCGCCTGGGTCGGCGCGAACCCTGACTCTGACCTGGTACCTCCCTCCTCTCTCCAGCATGTCAGGGTCCAGGTCAAAATACGTCTGTTTGTTTGATATGTTCACCTCCACAGCATCCTGCAGTAGCACAACATACAGTAGGTGTACTTTTAGATAGTGTACAAAGAGACACTCTTTCACTGTATTCTCTCTTTCACATCTCTCCCCTTTCCCTCTCGTTATTATCTGTCCTCTGTCTCTGTCTCCCCCCCCCCCCCCCTCACCTCCCAGTGATGTAGTTCCTGTTTCCACTGTAGCTGGAAGTCATAGTTGGATATCATTACTGAAATGGGAGCTCCTGGTGTCCAGGCGATTGAGGCATTGGTGATGTTTGGCTTGCCAGGGGGATGCATTTTAACTGCCAAACACAAAACAACACAGTTAATGTAGTCATAGTAGTACTAATATATCACTAATATCACTGTAACAGAACTACCAGTACTAAGTTGAATTAGAAATGTCAGTATCAGGTAGGAATTAATATACTGATATACAGTACATTCAGAAAGTATTCAGACCCCTTCACTTTTTCCACATTTTGTTATGTTACAGCCTTATTCTAAAATGGATTAATAAAACAATTTCCCCATCAATCTACACACAACACCCCATAATGACAATGCGAAAACAGGCTTTTTGAAATGTTTGCAAATTTATTACAAGTAAAAAACAGAAATACCCTATTTGCCCTAATACCCTATTATAAGTATTCAGACCCTTTGCTATGAGAATCGAAATTGAGCTCAGGTGCATCCTGTTTCCATTGATCATCCTTGAGATGTTTCTACAACTTCATTGGAGTCAATTGATTGGACAGGCACACACCTGTCTTTATAAGGTCCCACAGTTGATAGTGCATGTCAGAGCAAAAACCAGACCATTAGGTCGAAGGAATTGTCCGTAGAGCTCCAAGACAGGATTGTGTCGAGGCACAGATCTGGGGAAGGGTACTGAAACATTCTGCAGCATTGAAGGTCCCCAAGAACACAGTGGCCACCATCTTTTTTAAATGGAAGAAGTTTGGAACCACCAAGACGCTTCCTAGAGCTGGCCGCCCGGCCAAACTGAGCAATCGGGGGAGGTGACCAAGAACCCGATGGTCACTCTGACAGAGCTCCAGAGTTCCTCTATGGAGATGGGAAAACCTTCCAGAAGGACAATCATCTATGCAACACTCACAAATCAGGCCTTTATAGTAGAGTAACCAGGCGGAAGCCACTCCTCAAAAAAAGGCACATTACAGTCCGCTTGGTGTTTCCCTAAAGGCACCTAAAAGACTCACACCATGAGAAACAAGATTCTCTGGTCTGATGAAACCAAGATTGAACTCCTTGGCCCGAATGCCAAGCGTCACGTCTGGAGGAAACCTGGCACCATCCCTATGGTGAGCATAGTGGTGGCAGCATCATGCTGTGGGGATGTTTTTCAGCGGCAGGGACTGGGAGACCAGTCAGGCTTGAGGAAAAGATGAACGGAGTAAAGTACAGAGAGATCCTTGATGTAAACCTGCTCCAGAGCGCTCAGTACCTCTGACTGGGGCTAAGGTTCACCTTCAGCATGACCCGAAGCACACAGCCAAGACAACACAGGAGTGGTTTCGGGACATGTCTCTGAATGTCCTTGAGTGGCCCAGCCAGAGCCAGGACTTGAACATCTCTGGAGAGACCTGAAAATAGCTGTGCAGCAACGCTCCCCATCCAATCTGACAGAACTTGAGAGGATATGCAGAGAAGAATGGGAGAAATTCCCCAAATACATTTGTGCCAAGTTTGTAGCACCATACCTGTAACGCTCGTCGTCGTAAGGAAGAGTGGACCAAAGCGCACCGTGGAAAGTGTTCATGATCTTTATTGTCAAGAATCACTCAAACAAAAATAACGAATACAAAAACGAAAGCGAACAGTTCCGTCAGGCACAGATATTAAACGGAAAACAACACCCCAGAAAACCCAAACGGAAATTGACAATTTATATATGATCCCTAATCAGAGACAACGATAGACAGCTGCCTCTGATTGGGAACCACACCCGGCAAAAACAACAAAGCAATTGAAAACATAGATTCTCCCACCCGAGTCACACCCTGACCTAACCAAAAATAGAGAATAAATAAGGATCTCTAAGGTCAGGGCGTAACAATACCCAAGAAGACTCGAGGCTGTAATCGCTACCAAATGTGCCTTAACAAAGTACTGAGTTAAAGGGTCTGAATACTTATGTAATTTATTTTTATTTTTATACATTTGCAAAAAATGTATAAAACCTGTTTTTTCTTTGTCATTTTGGGGTATTGTGTGTAGATTATGAGGGGGGGAAATGATTTAATACATTTTAGAATAAGGCTGTAACATAACAAAATGTGGATAAGGTGAAGGGGTCTGAATACTTTCTGAATGCACTGTAAATTAATAAGCTTTCCAGCATGTTTGTATTGCATTATGTTGTATCATAGTGTATTGATTTTGTGTATTTTGTATGATGACCTCACAAAGTTATAGTATTGTATCGTTGTAGTTGGTGTACAATTAATGTAGTAGTAGTAGGTTAGTAATATCTGACACATCGTACATAATGTCACTCAAATGACTGTACACTTACTGTGGTTAAATGGTTGATACAGGTATTTAATCTGTATCACAAAATCTTCTGTTTGTCCACACCGTACACCAATGGGTATTTTATCATCTTCCCAAAAGAACTGAAAGATAATTTACAGAAGTTCAGTTATCCAGGGTTGTTTGTCTATTGGTCTATATATATGCTATCATTGTTTTATTATTATTATTATTATTAGGAAAAATATATATAAAAAAATATTTTACAAATTACAAATTCCTGGTTAATTTATTCAAGATTAATGTGTTACATTCATGTTATTATTTTTATAATATGTTTGTAAATCATTGTTTTTATCTATAATAATGCACATATATAACCAAGCATTGGTTTTTACTTGATGTAGTTTTATAAAACTCACTGGATTGTCCTCAAAGACCAGACTGCCGCCTCTCAACGTTGAGTTGGAACCGCCCAAGGACTTCATCTCACATTGCCTGTAGTTACAACAGTGAACCATTGTTTCATTTAGCATCTCAAATGGCACCCTATTGCCTATATAGTGCACTACTTTTGACCAGGACTATGGGAATAGGGTTCCATTTAAGGTGCATCCTTAGTCATCTTTACCTTTTAAACCCGGGGTATTCACCATGCAGAGTGCACGGCATGTCTGGTGGCACGTATGTGTTGTTCAACACACATGTGATGTTACTGATGAAGTCATTGACACACTGCAGATCTTTGAGAAACAGAAACAGAGAGAGAGAGAGAAACAGAGACAGAGAGAGTGAGAGAAAAAATTATAAGAGTTTTAATATAAGGGTCAATATAATGTTTTATAAGGCTCCATATCATGTTTTACAAGACTCTATGTCATGTTTTACAAGACTCTATGTCATGTTTTACAAGACTCTATGTCATGTTTTACAAGGCTCTATGTCTGTCACGATCGTGTGGCGGATTGACGGACCAAAATGCAGCAGTTGGAAAATAAGCCATCTTCTTTTATTTAACAACACGAAGATGAACACGACACAAAACTCTATACAAACTAACAAAACAACAAAACGACCGTGAAGCTACAAACGTTGTGCACATACATACAGGCTACAAACGTTCTACATAGACAATTACCCACAACCAATGAGAGCCTATGGCTACCCTAAATAAGGCTCCCAATCAGAGACAACCGAAATCAGCTGTCTCTAATTGGGAACTCATTCAGGTAACCATAGACTCTCCTAGACAACTAAACATACATAGACAACACTAGAAACATGTACTCCACACAAACCCATATACTATACACAACCCCTTTACCATAAACAACACCCAAAACCAACAAAACATAAACATTCCCCATGTCACACCCTGACCTAAAATAATAAAGAAAACAAAGAATACTAAGGCCAGGGCGTGACAATGTCATGTTTTACAAGACTCTATGTCATGTTTTACAAGACTCTATATAATGTTTTACAAGACTCTATATAATGTTTTACAAGACTCAATGTCATGTTTTACAAGACTCTATATCATGTTTTACAAGACTCTATGTCATGTTTTACAAGACTCTATATCATGTTTTATAAGGCTATATGTAATGTTTTATAAGGCTATATGTAATGTTTTATAAGGCTATATGTAATACTTTATAAGGCTCTATATCATGTTTTAAGGCTCTTTATCATGTTTTACAAGACTCTATGTCATGTTCTGTAAGGCTCTATGTCATGTTTTTTAATGATCCATGTCATGTTTTACAAGGATCTATGTCATGTTTTACAAGGCTCTATATCAGGCTCTATGTCATGTTTTACAAGGCTCTATATCATGTTTAATCAAACACTGCCGTTCAAAAGTTTGGGGTCACTTAGAAATGTCCTTGTTTTTGAAAGAAGCACATTTTTTGTCCTTTAAAATAACATCAAATTGAACAGAAACACAGTGTAGACATTGTTAATGTTGTAAATGACTATTGTTGCTGGAAACGGCAGATTATTTATGGAATATCTACATAGGCGTACAGAGGCCTATAATCAGCAACCATCACTCCTGTCTTCCAATGGCACGTTGTGTTATCTAATCCAAGTTTATCATTTTAGAAGGCTAATTGATCATTAGAAAACCCTTTTGCAATTATGTTAGCACAGTTGAAAACTGTGGTTCTGGTTAAAGAAGCAATAAAACTGTCTTTCTTTAGACTAGTTGAGTATCTGGAGCATCAGCATGTGTGGGTTCAATTACAGGCTCAAAATGGCCAGAAACAAAGAACTTTCTTCTGAAACCTGTCAGTCTATTCTTGTTCTGAGAAATGAAGGCTATTCAATGTGAGAAATTGCCAAGAAACTGAAGATCTCGTACAACGCTCTGTGTACTACTCCCTTCACAGAACAGCACAAACTGGCTCTAACCAGAATAGAAAGAGGAATGGGAGGCCCCGGTGCACAACTGAGCAAGAGGAAAGGTACATTAGAGTGTCTAGTTTGAGAAACAGATGCCTCACAAGTCCTCAACTGGCAGCTTCATTAAATAGTACCCACAAAACTCCAGTCTCAATGTCAACAGTGAAGAGGCGAGTCCAGGATGCTGGCCTTCTGGAAAAACAGCTTCTATCTCAAGGCCATCAGACTTTTAAACAGCCATCACTAGCACAGAGAGGCTGCTGCCTACATACATACTTGAAATCATTGGTCACTTTAATAATTGGAATACTAGTCACTTTAATAACGCCACTTTAATAATGTTTCATGTCTTGCATTACTCATCTCATATGTATATACTGTATTCTATACTATCTATTGCATCT
>NC_074704.1:9522528-9703526 GCF_029448725.1 Salvelinus fontinalis
TCCCCCTCACCCTCCCTATCTCTCTGACTTCCTTTCCACCAACGCTCACTCCCTGACCCCCCCCTCCTCCTCCTCACCTCCCCCTCTTGTCTTTGACTTCCTCTGTACCTGTGGCTGGGTGTGTATATCCTGTCCTACTTAAACACTGGACCAAATCAACCCCTAGGTTACATCCTAACTGGCACCCTTGTTCCCTATATAGTGCACTATATACCCTAGAGGCCGTGGTTAAAAGTAGTACACAATATAGGGAATAGGGTGCCATTTGGAGCGCACTCATAAGCCCCTCCACAATGAGGACAGTCGTCTCCAGTTCAACCCACAAGGTGTGCAGGGTTTTGCTCCAGTTCTATTTGAACATCCTGTCCTACTAAACCTAGGCCCAGATCAGCTCCTAGCCCATCCATAATGAAGATTGAATCAGCTCCTAGCCCCCTCCATAATGAAGCCCTAATCAGCTCCTAGCCCCCTCCATAATGAAGCCCTAATCAGCTCCTAGCCCCCTCCATAATGAAGCCCTAATCAGCTCCTAGCCCCCTCCATAATGAAGCCCTAATCAGCTCCTAGCCCCCTCCATAATGAAGCCCTAATCAGCTCCTAGCCCCCTCCATAATGAAGCCCTAATCAGCTCCTAGCCCTCTCCATAATGAATCCCTAATGAGCTCCTAGCCCCCTCCATAATGAAGATTGAATCAGCTCCTAGCCCCCTCCATAATGAAGCCCTAATCAGCTCCTAGCCCCCTCCATAATGAAGATTGAATCAGCTCCTAGCCCCCTCCATAATGAAGATTGAATCAGCTCCTAGCCCCCTCCATAATGAAGATTGAATCAGCTCCTAGCCCCCTCCATAATGAAGATTGAATCAGCTCCTAGCCCCCTCCATAATGAAGCCCTAATCAGCTCCTAGCCCCCTCCATAATGAAGCCCTAATCAGCTCCTAGCCCCCTCCACAATGAAGCCCTAATCCGCTCCTAGCCCCCTCCATAATGAAGATTGAATCAGCTCCTAGCCCCCTCCATAATGAAGCCCTAATCAGCTCCTAGCCCCCTCCACAATGAAGCCCTAATCTGCTCCTAGCCCCCTCCATAATGAAGCCCTAATCAGCTCCTAGCCCCCTCCATAATGAAGCCCTAATCAGCTCCTAGCCCCCTCCACAATGAAGCCCTAATCAGCTCCTAGCCCTCTCCATAATGAAGCCCTAATCAGCTCCTAGCCCCCTCCATAATGAAGCCCTTATCAGCTCCTAGCCCCCTCCATAATGAAGCCCTAATCAGCTCCTAGCCCCCTCCATAATGAAGCCCTAATCAGCTCCTAGCCCCCTCCATAATGAAGCCCTAATCAGCTCCTAGCCCCCTCCATAATGAAGCCCTAATCAGCTCCTAGCCCCCTCCATAATGAAGATTGAATCAGCTCCTAGCCCCCTCCATAATGAAGCTCTAATCAGCTCCTAGCCCCCTCCATAATGAAGCCCTAATCAGCTCCTAGCCCCCTCCATAATGAAGCTCTTATCAGCTCCTAGCCCCCTCCATAATGAAGCCCTCATCAGCTCCTAGCCCCCTCCATAATGAAGCCCTAATCAGCTCCTAGCCCCCTCCATAATGAAGCCCTAATCAGCTCCTAGCCCCTCCATAATGAAGCCCTAATCAGCTCCTAGCCCCCTCCATAAAGAAGCCCTAATCAGCTCCTAGCCCCCTCCATAAAGAAGCCTTAATCAGCTCATAGCCCCCTCCATAATGAAGATTGAATCAGCTCCTAGCCCCCTCCATAATGAAAATTGTATCAGCTCCTAGCCCCCTCCATAATGAAGATTGAATCAGCTCCTAGCCCCCTCCATAATGAAGATTGAATCAGCTCCTAGCCCCCTCCATAATGAAGCCCTAATCAGCTCCTAGCCCCCTCCATAATAAAGCCCTAATCAGCTCCTAGCCCCCTCCATAATGAAGATTGAATCAGCTCCTAGCCCCCTCCATAATGAAGCCATAATCAGCTCCTAGCCCCCTCCATAATGAAGCCCTAATCAGCTCCTAGCCCCCTCCATAATGAAGCCCTAATCAGCTCCTAGCCCCCTCCATAATGAAGATTGAATCAGCTCCTAGCCCCCTCCACAATGAAGCCCTAATCAGCTCCTAGCCCCCTCCATAATTAAGCCCTAATCAGCTCCTAGCCCCCTCCATAATGAAGCCCTAATCAGCTCCTAGCCCCCTCCATAATGAAGCCCTAATCAGCTCCTAGCCCCCTCCATAATGAAGATTGAATCAGCTCCTAGCCCCCTCCACAATGAAGCCCTAATCAGCTCCTAGCCCCCTCCATAATGAAGCCCTAATCAGCTCCTAGCCCCCTCCATAATGAAGCCCTAATCAGCTCCTAGCCCCCTCCATAATGAAGCTCTAATCAGCTCCTAGCCCCCTCCATAATGAAGATTGAATCAGCTCCTAGCCCCCTCCATAATGAAGATTGAATCAGCTCCTAGCCCCCTCCATATTAAGCCCTAATCAGCCCCTAGCCTCTTCCACAATGAGGACAGTGGTCTTCAACCTTGATTCTAGAGATCTAAAGGGTGTGCAGGGTTTTGGTGCAGCCCAGCACTAACACAGAACAAAAGTCTGGGCTTCTCTGGGACCAGGATGGAAGAATCCTTTCCTAGCGCATAGCCTAGACACATTTCATCAGCCCCAAGGGATGGGAGAGGTGTATGGAATATTGTAACAGCTTCGCTCTCTGTGTGTCTCTCAAGTGATAATAGTCATCATCATCATCATCATCATCATCATCATCATCACTACCGTGATCATGACCTCAACTGTGTAATACTGTGTCTTCCAAATGATCACACTCAAACACACAGACACAGGCAGAGTAGCTTTCTTGATTGAACAACAAATGTAATCCATAACCACCTGAATACATCATAGATGTAGGATCATCATTTGAGCCAGTTTGCTATAATGGAAAATTATCCCGCAGCAACTGGAAATGTGAATTATTATGTGGATTATAGTTATAGTTATGTGGATTATGGATATTTGTTGTAGGGGCTGATACATTTTTCGATAGGGCAAATCAAGTCTGACATTTTAAATTGGAAATTACAAGCGTTAGAAGCCTTATTGAGCCTTGAATACACTACAAGTTTGCATTTTCTACTGTGCAGGAAAATTCTCAGCAACAAAAGAGTGATCAAATTAAGATCCTACATCTGTATATTAATATTCAAAGAGAGCCTTACCTTACTGTATAGTGGACCTTCTTGTAGTCTCAGAAACACCGGCTTCTCAATGCTCTCCGGTTGAGTTACGTTTCACTCTAAACTGAAGGACAAGACAAGTGCTTAATGATGAATCAGTTTCTTGTCTCTCAATTGGTCACCACCGGATGATTCAAACCCTTTAATGACGAGAAAAACGTCTGCCTGCCTTCTCTGAAAAGTAAATGAGTGAACAGAAAAGAGATTACTGACAGAAAGGGATTTTCTGTGGCTTCAGTTAGTTTCAACTGAAACCACACACGTCATTAACGCTGCGATCTGTACTTGTCAGAAGCGGGGGTTAAAACAAAAATATTAAATTTTTCAGTTTTTCTTCTTCCGGTCTCTGTTCTTGTTCCTTTTTCTAAAGCGTTCAATATGACTTTTGTTATTGTGAAATGTTGAGATGATGTAAAGTGTAAAATTAGAACATTTAATGTTTTTATTCCTTTCTGGAAATAACAGGTGCAAAAGCTTTGAAAGTGCCATGTGTGGCGAGTGAGGTAGTGAAAGAGAGAGACAGAGACCAAATACCACGTTTTGCTGCCCTCAAATGGACAAAGTATGACGAGAGTATGGCCTTGGTGTAACCAGTAGTTGATTTTCACAGCCGCTTTTCAGCTCCACAAGCAGCTATGAAAGGAGACTATTTAGCATGTAATGAACAGTCCTCTTTCAACCGTATCCAGGTGCTTTATTTATACAGAAAAAGGATAAAGAGTTATTATAGTTATTATATAACTTATTTTTAATATCAGATACAAACAAAAACTCAACCATGTTCTTAAACAAATGAAAGATCACGGATTACAATACACACCATCAGGAAGAGGTTTTTGGGAGGGTGAGTATCTTTCTCCCTGTTCTGCTGACTAGTATTTTTCTCTGCTCATACAGGCCTAAGGCACTAATTTGGTGGTAAAAAACAAATAATCATACATGTTTAATTTTGACATGTATTATTTTTTAACTGTGATTCATCGGGGGGCGCTGAAGCACACTCAGCATCCTACTTCCTGCGGCTATGCACACCACGTGTTTACTCCACATGAACTACATTCCTATGACTACGGAATGTCTTCAGGTTTAAAGTATGTGTATGTGTTTTTCCGTGTGTGTCTGTGTGACCGGTGGGTGGGTCCACTCGGCCATCGTGTGTCTCTGCTAAACAGGTCTGGTCCAAACGTAGAGACAGATAACTGAACCCTTTCAGCTGATGATCATAAACACACAGACACCAGTTGGGTCAATAGATTCAACAAAAACTATTTGTATCATGAGGATGAGTCACCTATTATTTCACAATGATATGATTTTCCTTGGAGACCTCTGAATGCAGACATGGAAGAACTTCCTGAAATGACTTACTAAAATACACTATATAAAAAAGTATCTGGACACTCCTTTAAATTAGTGGATTCTGCTATTTCAGCAATGCCCATTCCTGACAGGTGTATAAAATCGAGCACACAGCCATGTAATCTCCATAGATAAACAACAGCAGTAGAATGGCCTTACTTACTCAGTGACTTTCAATGTGGCACCGTCATAGGATGCCACCTTTCTACCAAGTCAGTTTGTCAAATTTCCATTCCATTTCCACCATCATCCGGTCAGCCCGGCCCCGCATCCAACAGGGTCTGTGCTATCTGGTATTGTTGGGACGGCTCTACCCCATTGAAGTTGAAAATTAAATGAGTTTAAGTAAGGGTTAGTGTTAGGGTTTAGGGTATGGGCGTTCTAAGGATCCCGGATAGCACTGACCCATCCCACAGGTATGCCTATGCCCTCTATTGATACATTTCAATGTGTCCAATGGAAGTGTTTGTAGAATTTATAACGCACGCGCACGCACACACACACACACACACACACACACACACACAAACAGAGCGAGAGAGAGACAGTTGATTCTTTATTAATTGGCTGAAATATAAAAACACAGACTATCAAGCAAGCAACGTAGTCTATGTTAAACAATACATCCATTTACCAATTACTATCAATAAGATTGTAATAACAACTAAGCTGCCTTATTAAAAATACATTTAAAATGGCTAACTTAGAATAATGACAATTTGCAAAAACCCAAACATAATTTAATCTGCAACATTTTTATACATTTTTTGATTGAATTTTTGATAGAATATTTAAAGCACACAATATACTTGAAGTGAAGCCGCTTAACAACAACAACTACATCACATTGTTAGATGACTAGACTCCCATCCAGAGACACACAGATCTCCCACAAGGTCAAAAACGTGGCCCCGAACCAGCGATCCATCAGCCCCTGGCCCAAGCTCCCAACCGCCAGGCCACCAGCCCTCCAAGACCACCCCCCCCCCACCCAGTTCCCTAAGAGCTTCCTCTCAACCACCCGAGAAAAATGTTATCATTCCATTCCCCACCCCAAAGCACCAACAACCAACAAAATGAACAAAAGACAAGGACAAAGTAAAACAGAAAACAACAATGCAAAAAACAAAAGACATCAAGGCCAACTGAAATCATAACAGCAAGGACAACTAAAATCATAACAGCAAGGACAACTGAAATCATAACAGCAAGGACAACTGAAATCATAACAGCAAGGACAACTAAAAGCATAACAGCAAGGACAACTAAAATCATAACAGCAAGGACAACTAAAATCATAACAGCAAGGACAACTGAAATCATAACAGCAAGGACAACTGAAATCATAACAGCAAGGACAACTAAAAGCATAACAGCAAGGACAACTAAAATCATAACATCAAGGCCAACTGAAATCATAACAGCAAGGACAACTAAAATCATAACAGCAAGGACAACTGAAATCATAACAGCAAGGACAACTAAAAGCATAACAGCAAGGACAACTAAAATCATAACAGCAAGGACAACTAAAATCATAACAGCAAGGACAACTGAAATCATAACAGCAAGGACAACTGAAATCATAACAGCAAGGCCAACTGAAATCATAACAGCAAGGCCAACTGAAATCATAACAGCAAGGACAACTGAATATGTTTGAGTGCACGTATGGCACTATTTACATGTGTGTGTGTCCATGTATGTGCACAAGTGCATTTGAAGGAGAGTGTATATGCATGTGTACAAACACCTGCACGGCATCAGCCTCAGGCAAACAGGCATTAGCTGTAACAACACTGCCCCTCAGTGTCATTCAAACTTATTTTTTGTTTTGTTTTATTTGGACTTTATTTGTTTTACTTTTATCTTTGACCGTCATTCTATACCCCACCAAACAACTCCAATCCCACTTGTCTCCAATTCCACATCCCAACCCTCAGCGTCCCTCAGCTTCCCTCAGCTTCCCTCAGCCCATCCCATCTCTGCTGGCCACCCCCATATATCTTTCAACTATGCTGTGATGTTTAACTTACAACAGTATTATTTAAATATATAAAATTAATAATATAATTTTTCAAAAGAGACATTACATTCAAGATGGTCATGTTATACACAACATAATAATACATTCTTCATTTCTACTGAGAGGTTTATCAGTATCACATCAGTATTTACTGTGAGCACAATCATAGTATCATATTGATATCATGAATAGATGTACTACTGACATGAGCGGTAGAAAAGCGTTTAGAAGTAGTATAAACAACAAGGCCCGAGGGGGTGTGGTATGTACCAATATACCACAGCTAAGGGCTGTTCTTCGGCACGAGGCGACGTGGAATAAATTAGCCGTATATCACAAACCCAGAGGTGCCTTATTGTTATTATAAACTGGTCACCAAAGTCATTAGAGCAGTACAAATACATGTTTTGTCATATCCGTGGTATACGGTCTGATATACCATGTATTTCAGCCTATCAGCATTCAGGGCTCCAACCACTCAGTTTATTAAAGCTTATAGACCCTTTTCTGAGCTTTCAACAGAAAATATATGACTTGAGGGGAAAACTCAACGGCTACTTCTTCTTTGTTTTTTAAAGTAACAAAGTAGCCTACAAGACAAAACAGTGTTTATGACTCTAACACAAAGCAATGAACACTACCTGTCTGTCTCTATCCACCTGTTACCATCCTATAGAACCACATTAACTGTCTCTATCCACCTGTTACCATCCTATAGAACCACATTAACTATCTCTATCCACCTGTTACCATCCTATAGAACCACATTAACTGTCTCTATCCACCTGTTACCACCCTATAGAACCACATTAACTGTCTCTATCCACCTGTTACCATCCTATAGAACCACATTAACTGTCTCTATCCACCTGTTACCATCCTATAGAACCACATTAACTGTCTCTATCCACCTGTTACCATCCTATAGAACCACATTAACTGTCTCTATCCACCTGTTACCACCCTATAGAACCACATTAACTGTCTCTATCCACCTGTTACCATCCTATAGAACCACATTAACTATCTCTATCCACCTGTTACCATCCTATAGAACCACATTAACTATCTCTATCCACCTGTTAGCATCCTATAGAACCACATTAACTGTCTCTATCCACCTGTTACCATCCTATAGAACCACATTAACTGTCTCTATCCACCTGTTAGCATCCTATAGAACCACATTAACTATCTCTATCCACCTGTTACCATCCTATAGAACCACATTAACTGTCTCTATCCACCTGTTAGCATCCTATGGAACTGATGATATGCATACATATCTATATAATGTACAGCAGGGCTATTCAACTATATTCTTACAGGGGCCAGATGCAAAAACGTCCACATGTGATTATTCTTCGGAAGAACTGTATAAAACAATTGATGCACAACCACCAATAAAGAAGTTAAACAACTATTAAAAGCTTCTTAAAAGTAATTAGGTCATTTTAAAATCATCTGAAAACTAAGCATCTCAATAAATAACACAAAGATATGTCAGATCAGGTAATGTCAAATGTCAGTCTGAAGGAAGGATGCTTTGAATGAATTTCCCTCAGTCATTAGGTGCGTTGTTTGTCTGTCACTTCTAACAAGTCTTTGTGAGCATCATAGAGGGCAACAGAAGGCACGTATGTGTTCCTTAGAGGTGTAGCTTTCATCATATTTTGAAGCTTAAACCGTTCAAACGCTACCGCCAAATGCATATGACGAAGAAAAAAAAACATTGACATTCCACATAGGCACCAGACTATAGACAACCACCATAGTGCTTGTCATTTTGGCACTGAACGTCAGATCTTGGTGGAAATAAAACATTTTTTTTACAGATCTTTTATTAATGTTCAGGGTATAAATTCATAAAACGGGCCGGATCTGGCGTGCGGGCCGCTAGTTGAATAGCCCTGATGTACAGTATCTACTGTACACGCATATCTATGAACCTGTCTAAAACATTCCCATAACTCACGCACATCCCATTAAAAGGGAAATCTGCGATTCAAACAGCAACAAAATGAATATACCAATCCCAGACTGCCCCCTTTTTCTCTATCCACCTGGAAGCACTGTATCCCTCCCAATGACGTATATAAACCCTGGATTGCTGATGCTACTGTATGTTTTGGCCAATGAGAGGCTTTGAAGCCACCGGTCGGCCATATTGGCACTCCTCAGAAAAGCAGTCCTCCATAGAGTACGAGTATGAGTCATAATACACATAAAACTTAGCGGTCAAACAGGGAAATGGTTCCAATCATTTTCCCACCATTCATTTTCCCCATAGGGGATTTTAGAAACACTTAAAATAAGGGCTGTGTTTGATGTAGGCTTACCCTGATTTTATGTTTTGATAACAGTGTAAATCTCTCTAGGACAAGGTGACTTTTATCAATATATTCGCCTTTATTTACCCCACAAAAATGTGATGCTAATTAGCTGCTAATGTGGCTATCATAAAGAACTACAAATGCCATGAGGGAAAGGTAATAATTAAAAAAATGTTTTTTAAATGTAACCTTTATTTAACCAAGCAAGTCGGTTAAGAACAAATTCTTATTTACAATGACGACCTACCGGGGAGCAGAGGGTTAACTGCCTTGTTCAGGGGCAGAATTACATATCTTTTACCTTGTCAGCTCGGGGATTCAAACCACCAACATTTTGGTTACTGGCTCAATGCTCTGACCACTAGGATACCTGCTGCCCCAAATCAGTATATCACGTGTCTAATGTTAGCTAAATGGAGTAATGAATGAATTGGCAGAATAATTTTAAATGTACAATTCTGGAAAATGTCTTGTGCAAGTTTAAAAATGGACACAACACCTGTTAGCAAAAGGTGTCAGCGATGACACCAGAGATGATGTGCAGGACCTTGTTGGGATTTGTAGTCTTGCATGATGTCTATGTTGATGCTAATTAGCATTTTCGAATAGGAGAGTGAATAGAGCTGAATATACAGTACCAGTCAAAAGTTTGGACACACCTACTTATTCAAGGGTTTTCTTTATTTTTACTATTTTCTATTTTGTAGAATAATAGTGAAGACACCAACACTATGAAATAACACATATGTAATTAAAGTGTTAAACAAATCAAAATATTTTTATATTTGAGATTCTTCAAAGTAGCCACCCTTTGCCTTGATGATAGCTTTGCACATTCTTGGCATTCTCTCAACCAGCTTCATGAGGTATTCACCTGGAATGAATATCAATTAACAGGCGTGCCTTGTTTAAAGTTAATTTGTGGAATTTCCTTCCTTCTTAATGCATTTGAGCCAATCAATTGTGTTGTGACAAGGTAGGGGTGGTATACAAAAGAAAGCCCTATTTGGTAAAATACCAAGTCCATATTATGGCGAGAACAGCTCAAAAAAAGCAAAGAGAAACGACAGTCCATCATAAATTTAAGACATGAAGGTCAGTCAATCCGGGTAAAGTTTCAAGAACTTTCAAAGTTTCTTCAAGTGCAGTTGCAAAAACCATCAAGTGCTATGATGAAACTGGCTCTCATGAGGACCGCCACAGGAAAGGGAGACCCAGAGTTACCTCTGCTGCAGAGGATAAGTTCATTAGAGTTACCAGCCTCAGAAATTGCAGCCCAAATAAATGCTTCACAGAGTTCAAGTAACAGACACATCTCAACATCAACCGTTCAGAGGAGACTGCGTGAATCAGGCCTTCATGGTCGAATTGCTGCAATGAAACCACTACCAAAGGACACCAATAAAAAGAAGAGACTTGCTTGGGCCAAGATATACAAGCAATGGAAATTAGACTGGTGGAAATCTGTCCTTTGGTATGATGAGTCCAAATTTTCGATTTTTTGTTCCAACCGCCATGACTTTGTGAAATGCAGAGTAGGTGAACAGATGATCTCTGCATGTGTGGTTCCCACCGTGAAGCATGGAGGAGGTGGTGTGATGGTGCTTTGCTGGTGACACTGTCTGTGATTTATTTAGAATTCAAGGCACACTTAACCAGCATGGCTACCAAAGCATTCTGCAGCGATACGCCATCCAATCTGGTTTGCGCTTAGTGGGATTATCATTTGTTTTTCAACAGGACAATGACACAACACACCTCCAGGCTGTGTAAAGGCTATTTGACCAAGAAGGAGAGTGATGGAGTGCTGCATCAGATGACCTGGATTCCGCAATCACCCGACCCAACTCAATTGAGATGGTTTGGGATGAGTTGGACCTCAGCCAACAAGTGCTCAGCATATGTGAAAACTCCTTCAAGATAGTTGGAAAAGCATTCCAGGTGAAGCTGGTTGAGAGAACACCAAGAGTGCAAAAAGCTGTCATCAAGGCAAAAGGTGGCAACTTTGAAGAATCTAAAATCTAAAATATATTTTGATTTGTTTAACACTTTAACACCGCCACAAGGAGTCGCTAGAGTGCGATGAGCCTAGGAAAGCCCCCAGGCCAAACCCTACCCCAACCCATGCCGCTCTGGGCCAATAGTGTGCCGCCCTATGGGGCTCACGCTTGCGGCCGGCTCTGACACAGCTTGCGATGCAGTGTCTTAGACCACTGCGCCACACAGGAGGCCACTGTCCTTATTTTAAGTGTTTCTAAAATCCCTTAAGAGAGAAATGAATGGTGGGAAAACAATTGGAACCATTTCCCTGTTTGAACGCCTCCACTGTGGAGCTCTATTGGAATGGATGGAATTCTACAGTATTTCATTTCAATGCTTCATGGACAAAATGACATGTTTGTTGTTGTAGTGGGGACAGTAACATTAGTTCTTAAAAAAGTGTGTCTGTAATAGAATACATGTGGTAAAAACAAATGTAGACATTAGTAAATGCATTTCTATAACTTCAAAAGTATTTTTTACAATGGAGAGGGGGTGCCCAGATGGAGGAGCAGTGGCTTCAAAACAGCCTGTCAGTCATCTAGTGTATCTATAAATCATTAGTCCCTCCCAAGTAAAAGGTTTCCATAGTTCAGTTCTGAGCTTCTTTCACTGGCATGTAGCCGCCACTAGAGGGCTCTATTGCCATTGAAGAAGACAGGAGAGACATCTCCTCGATCAGCCTGCCTGGATGACTGGTACTCATACCCAGGGATGGAGCTAACCCCAACCCAGAGAAGGGGAAGGGTAGTTGGGGTAAAACGTCCAGCGGGATTGGTAAGGGGGTGGAAGAGAATGGAAATATATTGTTAGTGGTAATAAGAGAGATATGGTTACAGGAGGTCACAGATGGCCCGACCGCATCCTCCACGCTCTCCTGACTTTCCTGATCCTCTCCCCCACTGCAAATGCCTGAATCTGGGCTCTGAGGGGCACGGCGTTGGGTCTGGAGCTGGAGATTATCCACACGTTCATAGGAGGAAGACATTGTGAGAGAACCTCTTCCAACCCCCATCTCCGTACCCTTTCCCCCTACACTATCCAACCCAGGGAGGGTGAAGGGTGGCTGGGGGAAAGCGGACAGAGAAATGGGTAAGGGGGTGGAGCAGAATGGAAAGTTATTGATAAGAGGAAGAAGCGGAACAAGATGGAAGTCCTGAGAGACAAAATGGGGGATGGTCGAAGTAGGCCCGTCCGCCTCCTCCACACTCTCCTGACTTTCCTGATCCTCTCCCCCACTGCCGATGCCTGAATCTGGGCTTATGAGGGTCCGACGCTCGGCCTGGAGCTTCTCAACACGCTCGTAAGAAGAAACCTGGACGATATCTTTACCTCCACTGATGCCTCCAAATATACCGCCACCTAACATCTCTCTATCCTTCCCTCCACCCCCCATCTCTATATCCTTCCCTCCACTCCCCAACTCTATATCCTTCCCTCCACCCCTGATATCTCCGTCCTTCCCCCCTACACCTCTATTACTATCCATCCTTTCTCCTCTGTTTTCCTCCTTCCACTCATCTATCTCTTCAGTAGTGCCACCTACTGGTCCGTAAGGGGAGTGTACAGAACAGGGTTCCAGCTTGGTGGAGGTGGATCCAGGCTGGGAGCATTGAGATAAGAAGTTGCTGAAGACGGAGTGGCCACTGTTGTCCAATCTCTTCTTCAGTAGTAGTGCAGTACCGGTCTCCCTCCTCAGGGGGGCGATGGTGCCAATGCTTTTGGTAATCTCTACCTGGGAGATGTCGTCACGGTGCAAGGCAGAGTCGACGAATTCAAAAGCGTACAAAGGACCCAGCCAAGCCTGTAGGTGTGCACACACACACACAGACAGAGAGAGAGAGACAGAGAGAGAGACACACACACAGAGACACACACACAGAGAGGGAAATAAAATGATCATTATTTTCATTCCTTTTTATTGCAGAGGAGGCTGGTAAGGTGAGGACGGCATGGTCTTCCGACAGGTGGCTTCCCTCCTGCATGATGCTAATGTAAGACAATGGTGAGGACAGCTGTTAAGTTCCCCAGTTTCTGTGTTGTAGTTTGTATATTTGAGTGTGTGTTTCAGAAGATGGTCGGGCCCCAATTGATGATTGGATAGCTGACCCCGCCCCCTCGTCAAGACGCAGCTGTCTCCAATTACCCATTTCTTCTGAAGCTATATAAGCCAGTGTTCTGTTGCTCAGAGGAGAGAATGCAGAGGGAGATTGATTGTGATAGAGAGAATTCAATTGCTGAGAGCGGTGCTGGTCGTTTTTCAGGGAGCAGAGGGTTATATAGTGTTGGTTGTTTCTCAGGGAGCAGAGGGTTATATAGTGTTGGTTGTTTCTCAGGGAGCAGAGGGTTATATAGTGTTGGTCATTTTTCAGGGAGCAGAGGGTTATATAGTGTTGGTTGTTTCTCAGGGAGCAGAGGGTTATATAGTGTTGGTCGTTTTTCAGGGAGCAGAGGGTTATATAGTGTTGGTTGTTTCTCAGGGAGCAGAGGGTTATATAGTGTTGGTCGTTTTTCAGGGAGCAGAGGGTTATATAGTGTTGGTTGTTTCTCAGGGAGCAGAGGGTTATATAGTGTTGGTCGTTTTTCAGGGAGCAGAGGGTTATATAGTGTTGGTTGTTTCTCAGAAAGGGATTTGGTATGTATTGTGTTAGTTTGTTGCATTATCAGATAGAGCTTATTTGATGTCCTTGGTTTCTTAGTTTGTTTGAGTAATTGTTTGATATTCTGTTTCATTTGTTCCCAGGGGGGAAGGGGAAGGCACCTAGGGAGTGCTTAGGCAAGAGGCCCACGGGCATACATATACCTGTAGTATATTCACTGTCTAGGTAAGACCTGGGCGGACCACCCCCTGTATTTTGGTTAGGGCACCAGGGGGTGCTAAGTTAGGTAAGTAGTGGGTAGGCAGGTAAGGGTAGGAGGGGGCTTTGACATTTACTTTCTTTGCTTTGGTTCCGTCCAGCCCCTTTTCCCCATATTACCGTGTGATGGAATAAATTCCTTGTAAACGGTACCACTCTCTCTGCCTTTGTCATCCTTACTCGCACCTACAGTCCCATACCTCTTTCACTTCACGGAGAGTTGAGTTGTAGCCGGGTGTTGCGTTCCCTCTTCATAGAGGCGTGCGTAACAACAGCTCGTAATAAATATATGGAAACTATGTGTTTTATCTGTTTGATACCATTCATTGGGCTCCAGCCATTATAAACTACCGCCATTGTAACCTAACTACCGCTATTATAATCTAACTACAGCCACTCTAACCTAACTACAGCCATTATAACCTAACTACAGCCATAACAAGGTAGTGCACAATACAGGGAATAGGGTCCCTTTTGGCACATGACTTCAGTCAAAAGTAGAACTGACCTTGAAGTTTCCATGGTGATGGAGGTTGAGGCCCTCAAAGTACCTGGAGGGATCTGGTATAGGAGGATTCAGAATCTTCTTGACCCTGTCAGCAATGAACGGAAATTAAAGGAAGTTGCACTTAACCAACTACAAAACATTACATCTAAAACATGATGTTTACTTTACAGTCCGTTGGTGACCCCCCCCCCCCAGACAGACAGACAGACAGACACACACACAGTACTCACGTTCCATTGCAGAGCAACATGGAGACCAGCAGGACCAGTACAACAACAGCTCCCACCACAGTGACCACCACAGAGTCCTGGTCTAGAACATCAGGACTACCTGAGAACAGGACCAGAGGAACAACATAGAACATACTTACAACGTATTTACAACGTACATAACAACACCACTGTTTTACTAAAAGATTGGCATAGAAAAGCCTTCATTTACATGTCTGTAAGTTTGTTTTGAGCATGTGTCAGCCTATCTAAGAATGAAAGAAAGAAATAGGGAAGGAAGGATGAAGGAGAAGCTATTTTTCAAGATTCATATGGAAACACACTACTATGCCTGCATTCCAAATGGCAACATATTCCCTATTTAGTGCAGTACTTTTGGCCCATAGGGCTCTGCACTATGTAGGGAACAATAGGGCCATTTGGAACACAGGCCAAGTATATATAGGCCCACATTAAAACGTGTACTAATTACCAATGACATCGCTGATGCTGTATTTACCTGTTGGCTTCATCTGGCCCAGAGTGGAGACCCATGATGCACTGGGGCTCCAGTCGCTCCACTGACAGTCTGGGTAATTGTCTGGGTCGGCGCGAACCCTGACTCTGACCTGGTACCTCCCTCCTCTCTCCAGCATGTCAGGGTCCAGGTCAAAATACGTCTGTTTGTTTGATATGTTCACCTCCACAGCATCCTGCAGTAGCACAACATACAGTAGGTGTACTTTTAGATAGTGTACAAAGAGACACTCTTTCACTGTATTCTCTCTTTCACATCTCTCCCCTTTCCCTCTCGTTATTATCTGGCCTCTGTCTCTGTCTCCCTCACCTCCCAGTGATGTAGTTCCTGTTTCCACTGTAGTTGGAAGTCATAGTTGGATATCATTACTGAAATGGGAGCTCCTGGTGTCCAGGCGATTGAGGCATTGGTGACGGTCGGCTTGCCAGGGGGATGCATTTTAACTGCCAAACACAAAACAACACAGTTAATGTAGTCATAGTAGTACTAATATATCACTAATATCACTGTAACAGAACTACTATTACTAAGTTGAATTAGAAATGTCAGTATCAGGTGGGAATTAATATTAAGTTTTATAAATTAATAAGCTATCCAGCATGTTTGTATTGCAATATGTTGTATTATAGTGTACTGAGTTTGAGCATTTTGTATGCTGACCACACAAAATTAATTTTCATGTAAATGGACAATAAAGTTACAGTACGAGTCGTTGTAGTTGGTGTACAATTAATGTAGTAGTAGTAGGTTAGTAATATCTGACACATCGTACACAATATCACTCAAATGACTGTACACTTACTGTGGTTAAATGGTTGATACAGGTATTTAATCTGTATCACATAATCTTCTGCTTGTCCACACCGTACACCAATGGGTATTTCATCCCATTCCCAAAAGAACTGAAAGATAATTTACAGAGGTTCAGTTATTCAGGGTTGTTTGTCTATCAGTCTATATATATGCTATCATTGTTTTATTATTATTATTATTAGAAAAACGTAATAAATTATAAAAAATAAACAAATTCCTGGGTAATTTATTCATCCAGATTAATGTGTTACAAATTATAGTTGTGATCTATAATAATGCACATATATAACCAAGCATTGGTTTTTACTTGATGTAGTTTTATAAAACTCACTGGATTGCCCTCAAAGACCAGACTGCCGCCTCTCAACGTTGTGTTGGAACCGCCCAAGGACTTCATCTCACATTGCCTGTAGTTACAACAGTGAACCATTGTTTCAGTCAGCATCTCAAATGGCACCCTATTGCCTATATAGTGCACTACTTTTGACCAGGACTATGGGAATAGGGTTCCAGTTAGGGTGCATCCTTAGTCATCTTTACCTTTTAAACCCGGGGTATTCACCATGCAGAGTGCACGGCATGTCTGGGGGCACGCATGTGTTGTTCAACACACATGTGATGTTACTGATGAAGTCATTGACACACTGCAGATCTTTGAGAAACAGAGACAGAGAGAGAGAGAGAGAGAGAGAATTCAATAGTTGTGGCTAGCATTGTTTAATAGCCAGTTTTATCAGGCTCTATATCATGTTTTATAAGGCTCTATGTCATATTGTATCATATATCATACAATGGCAAGAAAAAGTATGTGAACCCTTTGGAACGTGATCAAGACAAAGGAGATGATTGTGGACTACAGTAAAAAGAAGACCGAACACACCACCATTCTCATCGATGGGGCTGTAGTGGAGCAGGTTGAGAGCCTCAAATTCCTTGGTGCCCACATCACCAACAAACTAACATGGCACACCAAGCATAGTCATGAAGAGGGCACAACAAAACCTTTTCCCCTTCAGGAGACTGAAAAGATTTGGCATGGGTCCTCAGATCCTCAAAAGGTTCTACATCTGCACCATTGAAAGCATCCTGACTGGTTGCATCACCGCCTGGTATGGCAACTGCTCGGCATCTGACCGCAAGGCACTACAGAGGGTAGTGAGAACGGCCCAGTACGTCACTGGGGCCAAGCTTCCTGCCATCCAGGACCTCTATACCAGGTGGTGTCAGAGGAAGGCCCTAGAAATTGTCAAAGACTCCCGCCACCCTAATCATAGACTGTTCTCTCTGCTACCGCATGGCAAGCCGTACCGGAGCGCCAAGTCTAGTCCAAGAGGCTTCTAAACAGTTCTCCCCCGAAGCCATAAGACTCCTGAACATCTAATCAAATGGCTACCCAGACTATTTGCATTGCTGCCCCCCCCACCGCTGCTCTTATCCTCTATGGACAGTCACTTTAACAACTGTACCTTAATGTACATACTACCTCACTAACCGGTGCCCCACACATTGACTCTGTATCGGTACCCCCCTGTATAGAGTCTCGCTATTGTTATTTTACTGCTGCTCTTTAATTACTTGTTACTTTTATCTCTTATTCTTACCCGTATTTTTTTTTAACTGCATTGTTGGTTAGGGGCTCGTAAGTAAGCATTTCACTGCATTTCACTACACCTGTTGTATTTGGCACATGTGACATAGTGTGCTTAAACTAATAATACACAAATTATTGTATTTGTCTTGTCTATATTGAATACATCATTCAAACATTCACAGTGTAGGTTGGGGAAAGCATGTGAACTCTTAGGCTAATGACTTCTCCAAAAGATAACTGGAGTCAGGAGTCAGCTAACCTGGAGTCCAATCAATGAGACGAGATTGGAGATGTTGGTTAGAGCTGCCTTGCCCTATAAAACACACTCACAAAATTTGAGTTTGCTATTCACAAGAAGCATTGCCTGATATGAACCATGCCTCGAACAAAAGAGATCTCAGATGACCTAAGATTAAGAATTGTTGACTTCCATAAAGCTGGAAAGGGTTATAAAAAGATCTCTGAAAGCCTTGCTGTTCATCAGTCCGGTAAGACAAATTGTCTATAAATGGAGAAAGTTCAGCACTGTTGCTACACTCCCTAGGGGTGGCCGTCCTGCAAAGATGACTGCAAGCGCACAGCGCAGAATGCTCAATGAGGTTAAGAAGAATCCTAGTGTGTCAGCTAAAGAATTACAGAAATCTCGGGAACATGCTAACATCTCTGTTGACGAGTCAACAATACGTAAAACACTAAACAAGAATGGTGTTCATGGGAGGACCCCACAGAAGAAGCCACTGCTGTCCAATAAAAACATTGCTGCACGTTTGAAGTTTGCAAAAGTGCACCTGGATGTTCCACAGCGCTACTGGCAAAATATTCTGTGGACAGATTAAACTACAGTTGTGTTGTCTGGAAGGAACACACAACACTATGTGTGGAGAGAAAAGGCACAGCACACCAACATCAAAACCTCATCCCAACTGTAAAGTATGGTGGAGGGAGCATCATGGTTTGGGGCTGCTTTGCTGCCTCAGGGCCTGGACAGCGTGCTATCATCGACAGAAAAATGAATTCCCAAGTTTATCAAAACATTTCGCAGGACAATATTAGGCTATCTGTCCGTCAGTTGAAGCGCAACAGAAGTTGGGTGATGCAACAGGACAACGACACCAAAACACAGAAGCAAATCAACAACAGAATGGCTTCAACAGAAGAAAATATGCCTTCTGGAGTGGCCCAGTCAGAGTCCTGACCTCAACCCGATTGAGATGCTGTGGCATGATCTCAAGAGAGCAGTTCACACCAGACATCCAAATAATATTGCTGAACTGAAATAGTTTTGTAAAGAGATATATTCCAAAATTCCCCCTGACCGTTGTGCAGGTCTGATCTGCAACTACAGAAAATGTTTGGTTGAGGTTATTGCTGCCAAAGGCGGGTCAACCAGTTATTAAATCCAAGGGTTCACATACTTTTCCACCCTGCACTGTGAATGTTTGCATGGTGTGTTCAATAAAGACATGAGAACGTTATCAACCAAAACAAACAGCAAATGCATCCAACAAGTTTGTAGAGTTACAAGCTTGATATAATCATTGCGTGCTATGAATATACAACCTAATACTTAACTTTAATACACATATTAGTGAATTTATCCCAATACTTTTGGTCCCCTAAAATGGGTAGACTATGAACAAAAAGTGCTATAATTTCTAAAAAGGTTTACCCGATATGGATGTAAATACACCCAAATTAAAGCTGACAGTCTGCACTTTAACCTCATAGTCATTATACATTATATATGTGCTTGTAATGCATTGTGAAGGGTATTGATGACTTACAGGGTTGTGGTTGGCTGGAGCAGGTTAGTAGGGGAGGAGCAGGATGACATAGAGACAACATAGAACCTCCATTATGACTTCTTCCCGGTCCTCTTTCTCATTCTAGAACACAGTAGGAGACATGACCTTAGCAGCAGGTGACAGGTGGCTTAGTGTTCCAAATGGTACCCTATTTCTTATATAGGGCACTACTTTTGACCAGGGCTCATTGGGCTCTGGTCAAAAGTGGTGCACTATGTAAGGAATAAGGTGCCATTTGGGATGGAAAACTTTTTTAACACATGCCAGTAAAGCCATTTTATTATTTTACTAGGCCTATGTGGTCTAAAAATCAAGGAAAATACAATCACGAGCATCCACTTTTATATACATTATACCGACACACAGGCAGAGCAAACAAAACAAGCCTCGCAATATCGACTGGAATTGCATACGTCTATTACTGAACTTTTTGTAGAAAAAAACGATTTGAATGAGACGAGTGTCACTGTCAAACATGGTTACAGACCCAACAACATTTTATAGTAAGTATCCCCTTCTCGTGAAGAAAAGCACATGAGCTAATTACAATACACAAAGTAAGCAAAACAATGAAATCATTGTATGCAGATTTATTAACTCAAGGAAAACATTTATTTTTACATTGTTTGCAAACTGATATGGGATACAAATGAATGCAAAAATAACATGCAAAAAAAATGCAATTTAAAAAAAAAGAATATACCGTATGTATATGTACAGTTGAAGTCAGAAGTTTACATACACTTAGGTTGGAGTCATTAAAACTCGTTTTTCAACCACTCCACACATTTATTGTGAACAAACTATAGTTTTGGCAAGTCGGTTAGGACATCTACTTTGTGCATGACACAAGTCATTTTTCCAACAATTGTTTACAGACAGATTATTTAACTTATATCACAATTCCAGTGGTCAGAAGTTTAAGTATCTATATCCACAGTAAAACGAGTCCTATCTCGACATAACCTGAAAGGCCGCTCAGCAAGGAAGAAGCCACTGCTCCAAAACCGCAATAAAAAAGCCACAGTACGGTTTGCAACTGCACATGGGGACAAAGCTTGAACTTTTTGGAGAAATGTCCTCTGGTCCGACGAAACAAAAATAGAACTGTTTGGCCATAATGACCATCGTTATGTTTGGAGGAAAAAGAGGGAGGCTTGCAAGCCGAAGAACATCATCCCAACCGTGAAGCACGGGGGTGGCAGCATCATGTTGTGGGGGTGCTTTGCTGCAGGAGGGACTGGTGCACTTCACAAAATAGATGACATCATGAGGAACGAAAATTATGTGGATATATTGAAGCAACATCTCAAGACATCAGTCAGGAAGTTAAAGCTTGGTCACAAATGGGTCTTCCAAATGGACAATGACCCCAAGCGTACTTCCAAAGTTGTGGCAAAATGGCTTAAGGACAACAAAGTCAAGGTATTGGAGTGGCCATCACAAAGCTCAGTCCTCAATCCTATAGAAAATGTGTTGGCAGAACTGAAAAAGCGTGTGCGAGCAAGGAGACCTACAAACCTGACTCAGTTACACCAGCTCTGTCAAGAGGAATGGGCCAAAATTCCCCCAAATTATTGTGGGAAGCTTGTGGAAGGCTACCCAAAACGTTTGATCCAAGTTAAACAATTTAAAGGCAATGCTACCAAATACTAATTGAGTGTATGTAAACTTCTGACCCACTGGGAATATGATGAAAGAAATAAAAGCTGAAAGAAATCATTCTCTCTACTATTATTCTGACATTTCACATTCTTAAAATAAAGTGGTGATCCTAACTGACCTAAGACAGGGAATTCTTAGTAGAATTAAATGTCAGGAATTGTGAAAAACTTGGTTTAAATGTATTTGGCTAAGGTGCATGTAAACTTCTGACTTCAACTGTATATATGCTTCCATAGCTATACATTTGACCTCATTTCTACCAGCATGTTAAATGTACAACCAGAGGGGGGGAAAAAACTCTAGACCACCTTTACTCCACACACAGAGACGCCTACAAAGCTCTCCCTCGCCCTCCACTTGGCAAACCTGACCATAATTATACCCTCCTGATTCCTGATTACAAGAAAAAATTGAAGCAGGAAGCACCAGTGACTTGGTCAATAAAAAAGTTGTCAGATAAAGCAGATGCTAAGCTACAGGACTGTTTTGCTAGCACAGACTGGAATATGTTCCGGGATTCTTCCGATGGCATTGAGTAGTACACAACTTCAGTCACTGGCTTCATCAATAAGTGCATCAATGACGTCGTTGATGGTGTTGGAGTCATGACTCTAACCCGGAAGCTTATAAGAAAGTTATAGTCATAGACTGTTCTCTCTGCTACCACACGGCAAGCGGTACCAGAACGCCAAGTCTAGGTCCAAGAGGCTTCTAAACAGCTTCCATCCCCAAGCCATAAGACTCCAAAACATTTAATCAAATAGCTACCCAGACTATTTGCACTGCCCCCCCCCCTCTTCACACTACTGCTACTCTCTGTTACTATCTATCCATAGTCACTTTAATAACTCTACCTACATGTACATATTACCTTGAATAACCGGTGCTCACGCACATTGACTCTGTACCTGTACCCCCTGTATTTAGCCTCACTATTGTTATTTTGCTGCTGCTCTTTAATTATTTGTTACTTTTATTTCTTATTTTTTTAGGTATTTTTCTTAAAACTGCATTGTAGGTTAACGTCTTGTAAGTAAGCATTTCACTGTAGGGTCTACCTACACCTGTTGTATTCAGCGCATGTGACAAATACATTTTCATTTGGTGGGCAGTGTGTGGTTTGCTACCATTCTCTCATGTCTTGGTATTTAGTAAAATGTCACTGTGGTTGGAGACACTGATGTTATGTTCAGCCTGTGAAGATGTGAAGTTTCCACTCCTCTGTTATGTAAACAACCATCTAACAGGTACACGATGTGTTGAGAGGGTAAAGAAGAAGAAGATCGTGATGATGATAATGAATGACCTGGATGATATGTTAGTGCAAGGCTGGAACAAAAGCATGCACACCCTGTGTGGCTATAATGCTTCTACAAGGAATACCAGTACTGCGTAACATTGGTCATTCCTTTGAACTGTTTGTAACAAATTGATTGGTGGTTTAATGTTGCGTAAGAGCGAAATGTTTATATCAGAAGAGGAAGGCTCATAATAATACCTGGAGTGGAGTTAATGGAAGGGTATCAAATACATGTAATCAATGTGTTTGATGTATTTGATACTCTTCCATTAATTCTGTTCCAGCCATTACTTTGAGTCCGTCCTCCGATTTAAAGTGCCACCAGCCACCACTGGTTTCTGTACATTGTTAGCAGTGAAGCCTTGTGATGTCGTGTTCACTGTCAAATGTACCAACAGTCCCGTGTGTCCCAATTCAGGGCTTTCCTGTCCTAACCTGGTAGCCTGGTCCCAGATCAGGGCTTTCCAGCCCTAACCTGGTAGCCTGGTTGGCATGATAACACAAACAGTCTGGCACTCAGGCTACCGTCCAGGGCCTGTATTCATAAAGCCTCTCAGAGTAGGAGTGATGATCTAGGATCAGTTCTGCCTTTTAGGTCACAGTTACAAAAACGGGAAGGGGGGGGGGGGGGGGTCTGATCCGAGATCAGCACTCCTACTCTGAGATTCTTTATGAATACTGACCCTGATGGTCTTTGTCCCTCTTATTGGTCTCTGGGTCAGACATTAGGAAGTTCCCTTCAGTGAAGTGAAACAGCACAGCAGACATTACCAACCTCTGAGAGAACAGTTTAAAGGTCAGTATCGCAGAGAACACACACAACACATGCCCACGCAAGCACGAACGCAAGTGCATTCTTAACGCACACACACTCACAAAACACATAATCCATGCACACACACACACACACACACACAAGCACATTCTGCATGCATGAACACACAGTACTCACACACACATGCTTACATACACACACATGCGCGCACACACACAAAGGAAGTGCAGGTAAGAAAACCACAATGTCCTCGTTTCCCAGAATGTTTACAAGCTGTTTCCAATAACAAACAAACCGCAAACCACTAACACCCCCGTCCCCTCCTCCTCTCTTCTCATCCTCTCCCAAACTAACACCCCCTCTATTCTTCTTATCATGTACACCTCTCATCCTCTCACCCCCCCTTCCTCCTCTCTTTTTTTGGTTCTACACTATACTCAAAGAAAAATAGGGGATATCTAGAACCTAAAGGGGTTCTTAGGCTGTCCTAATAGGAGAAATGAAGAACCATTTTTGGTACTAGATAGAACCCTTTTGGTTCCTTTCCACAGGGGGCTCTACATGGAACCAAAAAGGGTTATCCTATGGGGACAGCCAATGAACCATTTGCACTCTTTTTTCTAAGAGTGTATACCCACTCACCCATCCTCTCATCCCACCCACTCACTCACCCATCCTCTCATCCCACCCACCCACTCACCCATCCTCTCATCCCACCCACTCACTCCCTCACTGGCAGTGTCAGAAATCTGGCTTGCCTACTACTTGCATACTGTGTGATAATCTGTGTACTAATGGTACTACATACTATGTAGTATAAATGTATGCAGTCAGCAACAAATAACAGAAAACTAGCTTCATCCTACTGAGAATGTGTCATCTGAAGCACAACGGTGTTGATTCCAGCCATTCCTTCATTTTGGTAGAGCAAGTACCCTCAGCTGATGATCAGCTGTTGTCAGACACACGTGGATTTCAAAACACGATTCTGTTCCTCAATAGTGTGCAGTGAATTCTACGAGATGAAAATACTAAATTAGTATGACATGCTGGTATTTACAGTTTTGACATTTCACATACTATAAAACTTTTTCACAGCCCAAATGGTACTATTTAGAATGTTGGGGTGTTTAGACATCTCTTGTCACCCCTAATCAGCCCCCTCCGTAATTAAGCCCTAACCAAACCCTATCCCCCTCCGTAATGAGGCCCTATTCGTACCTTAGCCCCCTATATAATGCCCTATATAATGAAGCCCTAATCAAAACCTAGCCTCCCACAATGAGGCCCTATTCGTCCCTTAGCCCCCTCCATGATGAAGCCCGCATCATCCCTCAGCAACCTCCGTAATGAGGCCCTATTCGTCCCTTAGCCCCCTCCATGATGAAGCCCGCATCATCCCTCAGCAACCTCCGTAATGAGGCCCTAATCAACTCCTAGCCCCCTCCACCATAAGGACAGTGGTCTTCAACCTTGATGGTGCAGCCCAGCACTAACACAGAACAAAAGGGCTGGCATATAGTACAGGAGTATATCAAATATAGAATATATATTTAGAGAAAGATATGCACGAAGCTTGAAAAAGTGATTAAAAGCCTTGGGTTCTCTGGGACCAGGATGGAAGACTACTGTGGTAGCACATAGCCTAGACGTCTCAATGGGCCCCAAAGGATTGGAGAGGCGTATGCAATATTGTAACAACTCCGCTCTCTGTGCATCTCTTAGGTGGTAATAGTAATCATCAGTACCATGATTTTACATTTTTTTTTATATTTAAAACTTTAACTTGGCAAGTCAGTTAAGAACAAATTATTCTTTACAATGACTGCCTATCAAAAGGCCTTCTGCGGGGACAGGGACTGGGATTAAGAATAACTTTAATAAAAATATAGGACAAAACACACATTACAACAAGAGAGACAACACAACACTACATAAAGTGAGACCTAAGACAACACAGCATGGTAGCAACACATGACAACATGGTAGCAACACAATGATCTTTAACTCAACTGTGTAATACTGTGTCTTCCAAATGATCACACTCAACACACACAGGCAGAGTAAATTTGCTTGATTGAACAATAAATGTAATCCATAACCACCTGAATACATCATAGATGTAGGATCTTCATTCACGCCAGTTTGCTACAGCAGCAACCGGAAATGTGAATTATGTACATTTTTTGTAGGGGTTGATAAATTTTTTTATGACAAATCAAGTCTGACAAAGAGGAAATTACAAACTTTAGAAGCCTTATTCAACCTTAATTAAACAAGTTTGCATTTTCTACTTTGCAGGAAAATTCTAAGCAACAAAAGATTAATCAAATTAAGATCCCACATCTTTATATGAATATTCAAAGAGAGCCTTACCTTACTGTATAGTGGACCTTCTTGTAGTCTCAGAAACACCGGCTTCTCAATGCTCTCCGGTTGAGTTACGTTTCACTCTGAACTGAAGGACAAGACAAGTGCTTAACGATGAATCAGTTTCTTGTCTCTCAATTGGTCACCACCGGATGATTCAAACCCTTTAAATAACGAGAAAAACGTCTGCCTGCCTTCTCTGAAAAGTAAATGAGTGAACAGAAAAGAGATTACTGACAGAAAAAGGATTTTCTGTGGCTTCCGTTAGTTTCAACTGAAACCACACACGTCATTAACGTTGCGATCTGTACTTGCTTCCCTTTGTCAGAAGTGGGGGTGGAGAAATTTTTGGTAAAAATGTAAGTTCTTCTTTCGGTCTCTGTTCTTGTTTCTTTTTTCTAAAGCATCAGATATTACTTCTGCTATTTTGACATTTTAATAAGTGTAATATTATTTATTTTTTAATTCCTGAAAATAACAGGTGCAAAAGCTTTGAGAACAACTTGTGATGTGAGGTAATGAAAGAGAGCGAGCAAGAGAGAACAAAGACGTTTGCTGCCATCAAGTGGACAAAGTATGAATAAAGTATGGCCTTGGTGTAACAACTAGTTGATTTTCCACAGGTGCTTTTCTCCTCCACAAGAAACTATGAAATGAGACTGTTCATTACATGTTAGTCTTCCTTCAAACGTATCCAGGTGCTTTATTTATACAGCAAAAAGAGAGAGGTTTAATAGTTATTATAGAACTTATTTTTAATATCAGATGTGTACAAGAATTCAACCATCACAAATTAAATTAAAATCAGTGACATTACAACATTGATTGATATTTACTACATTCATATGACTACAGAATGTCTTAATGTTTGTGTAGGCGTGTGGGGTTCAGCCCCATCCATACGTGAGGACCAGACCCACACACTGTTTAGCAGAGCTCCTGGATTGTCCAGTGGGGCCACCCACTTCCCCTCGTGTTGAGGAAATTATACTGATGTCATTGTCTGGTGTGTGAATGATAAGGCTAATGAAAGACTGACTAACTGACGTGAATTCAAACGCCAACTGACCTTCTATGACATGTGATCGTCACCAACCCCCTCTAGTCCAAACAGTAGGATACAGTTACCCCCAGACACTGACCTAAGGCTAGTTTTACATTGCTCCTTAAGAATTGAGGGTACGCTGATCCTAGATCTGTGCCTACGGGGTGGGGTAAGGCAGGTTCTAACTATTGTCCAATAATCATCCAATCACAGAGAGCTTCCTCTCCCTCCCCATCACACATTCCTCTCTCATTCAAACACAGGGGAGTGTTTCCCAAACCCCACAGAGATCACATGCTCGGGCACGCCGCGGGTGTACCACTCAGACCACGCCCCGTCGTACACAGACACCCCAGGGTGCCCGCACTCGTGGGCGGCGAGGGCCACGTGGCAGGCAGTCACACCGGACCCACAGGACACGCAGAGCGGGTGGGAGAGGTCGACACCAGCCTGGGTGAACATGGTCTGGAGGTCTTCATGGGGATGGAGGTGACCGGACGGAGAGAGGAAGGAGGAGAAGGGCATGCTGATGGAGCCAGGGATGTGGCCTGGCTCAGTATCTGAAAGAGAGGAGGAAGAGAGTGAATGGGTGACAAAAAGGACAAATAGAAGGAAAGGGTTAGTGCTGCTGGGTGAATTTCCACAGTCTAAAAATGCTCCCTCTTCCTGTGTCATTTCCATGCCAATAGAGAATATTCAAGAGGTCAAAGTCCCCAGCCGAAGAGACACTTATAGGCAGATAGCACGTACATAATGTGTGTGTAGGACAACTTCGGAATAAATAAAGTATAGCCACATAAGACCTTATCGCCATAGAGGTAAATTAGAACACAGCTAGAGTGTCACAACAAGGTAGATTAGAACACCTGGAAGGGATAGCGTCACAACAAGGTAGATTAGAAACACCTGGAAGGGATAGCGTCACAACAAGGTAGATTAGAACACCTGGAAGGGATAGCGTCACAACAAGGTAGATTAGAAACACCTGGAAGGGATAGCGTCACAACAAGGTAGATTAGAAACACCTGGAAGGGATAGCGTCACAACAAGGTAGATTAGAAACACCTGGAAGGGATAGCGTCACAACAAGGTAGATTAGAACACCTGGAAGGGATAGCGTCACAACAAGGTAGATTAGAAACACCTGGAAGGGATTGCGTCACAACAAGGTAGATTAGAACACCTGGAAGGGATAGTGTCACGACAAGGTAGATTAGAACACCTGGAAGGGATAGCGTCACGACAAGGTAGATTAGAGCACCTGGAAGGGATAGCGTCACAACAAGGTAGATTAGAAACACCTGGAAGGGATTGCGTCACAACAAGGTAGATTAGAACACCTGGAAGGGATAGCGTCACAACAAGGTAGATTAGAAACACCTGGAAGGGATAGCGTCACAACAAGGTAGATTAGAACACCTGGAAGGGATAGTGTCACAACAAGGGGTATGCTCTAAACTGGTACAATACCAATCAAGTGCAACAGTCAAATATACAGAATTGTATTCAGACTACTACTATATGTTGCGTTTCCACTCCGTTCACTAGTGTGTGTGCATGTGTATGCGTGTATGGTACACAATTGTGCTGACAGATGTTCTGATTTATGACCCAACCTCCATGTTTTCTTATCAGCTTGTGCAAACAAAGGAGGCCTATGGCTTGCGTCTGCAAACGTCATCTTGTGCAAAGCCTTGCTTCCTCTGTCCTCGTCTCCTCAATTCCACTCAAAGCTTATTGTAGGAAGAGGTCCGAAGGACCTTGGATCCTCTCCTCCAATGAGCTTTGGAGAGGAATTGAGGAAACAAGGACAGAGGAAGAAAGGATTGGACAGGCAGCAGGTAACATTTCAAACCAAGTGTGCATCCCAAATCGCACAACATTTACTACATAGGGCTCTGGTCCAAAGTAGTGCACCATAGGATGCAGCCAGAGTAGGAGGAGGAAGTCACACGTTCAGCAGCTCTGTGCCTCAGGGCCAGACGAAGTCCACATCCCATAAATAACACACCCATTATCTATCGCAACATGACAGCTGAGAGAAACTGGATAATCTAAGATGAGCAATCTGTCAGTCTATTGTGTTGTTGATTATGGGTCAAAGCTCATTGGAGGAAGAGATCCGGAGGATTGGAGAGGGCTACTCAGTGATCAGTAGTTGGTCTAGGCCTATTGATTATAGGTCAAAGCTCATTGGAGGAAGAGATCCAGAGGATTGGAGGAGAGGAGAGGGCTACTCAGTGATCAGTAGTTAGTCTAGGCCTATTGATTATAGGTCAAAGCTCATTGGAGGAAGAGATCCAGAGGATTGGAGGAGAGGGCTACTCAGTGATCAGTAGTTGGTCTAGGCCTATTGATTATAGGTCAAAGGGGGGTTGTTGTTTATGTTTACCCCCACAGTTGGACCCTGTTGGCCTATCAGCAGCATTGATCAAATGCTAAATGAACTACTAATAAGGTGACATGAGCAGGCCTCCATACTCGAAGTTATGGCTAGTTATACACCTATTGTAGGCTACACCTTCGTGTTTATTTTTTATTTTTTGTGCATTTTCTTAAAAAAGTTTAACTCTGCATTGTTGGGAAACGGTAAGTAAACATTTCACGGTAAAGTCCACACCCGTTGTTTTCGGCAAGTGACAAATACATTTGATGTCACCTGACGTATTTACAGTGTGTGAAATAACATCAATGCACTTTCAGTGTGTGTGTGTGTGTGTGTGTGTGTGTGTGTGTGTGTGTGTGTTACTCACTGTCTCTGGGTTCTGGATCCACCCCTCTGAATCTCCCCCCTGGTCTGGCATCGACCACCTGAAATTCTTTACTATCCAGATTATCCAGGATGTCCTCGTACGTCTTCACCCAGGAGCGGTTCAAAGAGGCCCTAAATTCGGTCTGCTCGGGTCGGGAGTACCGGTCACTTACTGGAAGTCCCTCGTTCGCCCAGTTTTTGAGTCCTCCGTTCAGAACCGAGACAGAACTGTGGCCGAAAACTCGGAACATCCACCAAACACGAGGCGCAGAGAACGCGCCGAAGTTGCTAGCATCGTAGACCACGACGTGCGTATCGTTTCCAATCCCCAAATTTCCAACATAATCTGCAAAAATGCGCTCGGATGGCAGCATATGATCCAGCGGAGAAGTTTTGTCGCAGCACTGGTCTATGTCAAAGAAGGCTGCTCCCGGGATATGCCTCTTCTTGAATTCGCTCTTGGCGTTGCGCCTGAGTTTGGGTAAGTACCAAGACGTGTCCAAGACGCGGAGTTTGGGTCCGAACCGTTGGTCTTTGACCGCATCAAGAAGCCACTTGGATGCGACGATAGCCCTCGCTTGGAGCGCCATGGTTGAACGTGTAATTCCCGACGGTTGCAAAGGTGATACAGGTAGAACGAGAGACGGTTTTAATGGAGAGAGAGGGAGAGCTGTCCCAGGAGAAATAACACGCCCCCAATGCACAGCCTGTAGTTTAGCTGAAAGGGAATGGGGGCGTTACCATATGGCCAACAGACGTTCATCAAAATGAACAGCAAGGCAACTTTATATAAATTGGCCACTCGGTATTTCCATCATGTTTTTTTTATTTTATTCATATGGAATTGTGCGTAATTTGTAATATTTTATTTACAAAAACATATGACAACTTAACATTTACATACATTTCCAAAAACATTAATGGCATCAGACTTGCTCAGACCCACATTTTCCCGCCGTCTCCACAACCAATTCAAATAGGATCAGATCATGAACTTTATAAAGCATGTATTTAAATAATGTCTAAATAATAATGCGGCTAAATAACCTCATTAACATGACCTCATGTGTTTTCTATGACATGTCATCATTTTTCCAAAAGCGAAAGGTATTTTGACAACAATCCGGAACCATGATGGTGCACTTTGAAAATAGTTTTCACCCGAGTAGTGATCCCCAAACACTGTTCGCCGGATGTTGAACTCACATGTTATTTTTACAGAAGCAAGATCATTTTTCTAGATTTGCTGGAGAAATCTTAACGTTTACTTACATGTTTGTTATTTAAAAAGTAAAGTGCATATCAACATGTCGGCATCAATGATTCGGAGGGGACTGGAGTTGTTAAGCGATGACATAAAAGGTAAATTATCCACAGTAACCGGTTTCATTAGCTATTTGGGTCATTCCTACTTTGAGGTGCATTTTCTGCCCCTAGGACATATCAGTTGTTATTTAGTGTAAAGTGTGGATTCCAACGGCTTTACGTATAATGCCAGGTGTTTTGTACCTTTAAAACACAAAAATATGGATTCTGAAAGGAAATGTTATGCATTTAAAAAAAAAAATACATGTCAGTGGGTGTAGGCGTTTTTCTCAAGGCCCAGGTGTTATTTATCAACTTCCACAAGAAATATAAGCCATAACATGTAACTATAACATCTGTAATCATTAACGTTCATTCATGATCATTGTATTTATTATATATTTTCTGTGTTTCCCTGATATCACTTTCCACCCTGTTAGTTTGTTGTAATTCTCCATTTAAGAAAACAACCCCTTCCTACAATGACACCACATTAAGGAAATGTCATCATTTCTTTGATGGGAAAACTATGGTACAAAGCTAAATAAATATAAACACTCAGCTTTATCTGTTTGTCCATGTTTCATGTTGTTAGTCTGTATGTCCAACTCATAAATGTTCACCCTGTTAGGTTAAATTATAGAGAGAAAAAATGATATTTGATAAGTTAAAATCCTGTTCAAGTGTTCACCATTATGCAAGCTCAATTTTGCTCATTCACAGCTAAGGCAAATTTAGGCTAAAAATGTCAACCCGGTTAGGATTATGCACCTAACAAATTGGAAAATGCACCCAAAAGGTTCCTGAGCTTAACAAAATATGTTTTAGGGAAAGTCAAACATCCTTTTTCTGATAGGGGAAAAAAAATCTATATTTTATATGTATGTATGTGTTCTAAAGTTTTGAGGTCCAAATGGCACCGCATTGTAGGAATGACTGAGCTAGCTATGTTATCTTCGATGCAACCAAGATAGTTTTTATATTGTGCTGGACACTATGTAAATACTCTCTTGGTTGCATCGAAGCTATAGCTATCTATGAAACTCCAAAGGCACAGGTTGAGAGCAGTTTATGACAATTCAATTGGCTTTCCAGACGTAGATCTTTAGTTCGGTGATGTTCCTATTTATTGCAGATAAACGACATACAGCTAGCTACTTTGCATAATATAAATACCGAAATGTTACAACGTGAAAGAAAGGTGCATTTCATGCGCGCTGTAGTCGTCTCACTAGAACGCGTATGGAATGCATCTTTCTACAAATAAAATTGTATTTGTCACATGAGCCGAATACAACAGGTGTCGACTTTACCGTGAAATGCTGACTTATGAAACCTTCCCCAACACTGCATAGTTAAAAAGTAAGGGAAAAATATATATATATATAATTGGATTTTAAAAAATGTAGCTAACACAATGGAATCACAATAACGAGGCTATATACAAGGAGTACCGGTACCGAGTTGTTAGATATCACTGCACGGTCGGAACTGGAAGCACAAGCATTTCGCTACACTCGCATTAACATCTGCTAACCATGTGTATGTGACCAATAACATTTGATTTGAGTCAATGTGCAGGGGTACGAGGTAGTAATATGTACATGTTGGTTGGCGTAAAAGTGAATAGGCAATCAGCATAGATAATAAACAGGGTAGCCGCAGCACGTGTGAAAGTGTATCTGTGTGTGTGAGCGTATGCATTGTTTGTGTGTGTGTGTGTGTGTATGTAGTGTGTTCCAAGTGTCAGTGTTGTCAGTGTGCATAGAGTCAGTGCACAAAAAAAAGGGGGGGGGGGGGGCAATGTAAATAGTCCAGGTAGCCATTTGATGAACTGTTAAGCAGTCTTATTGCTTGGGGATAGAAGCTGTTCAGCAGATATTTGCAGCTGTAGAACTTTGAGGGTCTGAGGGCCCATGCCAAATCTTTTCAGCTTCCTGATGGGGAAGAGGTGTAATCGTGCCCTCTTCACAACTATGTTGGTGTGTTTGGACCGTGTTAGGGTTCACATTGTTACAGTATTTATTCTATGCAAAGTAGTGTCATCTCTGCTAACACTTCCTGGTCACCACTGTGTGCCTATTTACATGTGACCAGTGACCTATTAGCCCATGTGAAACATCCCTAGACAGACCACATACACAACACACATGAGCACATAACATAAGCAGTCCAAAATGTCTCCTACACAAATGTCTCTCTCGCTACCCCTTTCTCCCTCCCTATCTCCCTCAGCGGTGTCAGATGGTAGCAAGAAGCAGAAGAGCGCGGCCAAGAAGAAGCACACACCGAGCAAGGCTGAGGTGATGGGTCTGGTGAGCACCAACCGTCAGGGTGTCAGCAGGCAGGTCCGGCGGCTGCAGGGGCGTCTCGGTCCAGGGAAGAGCAAAGCCACCGTCAAAGACAAGAGGATCAAGTCTGCCGTGGGTGAGTGGCTCAACGCGTTCAGAGGCACAAAGCATTTCTGTGCACTGTGCAGAAAAACAAACACATTAATTTGTGTAGGGGATGGTCTGGTACATATAAATATCGTCTAGTAATTCTATTGCTATGGTCTCTGTTCATGCTATTTCTATGTTCTGGTTGATGTCATGCAACTAGCTAGAATGTTTATTTTTTGGGGGTTGAGGATCATGCTCTTCTCTTAGCTATTTGTTGACTTGTGTGTCTGAAGAAGGAAACTAGTCTGTCTGTGAAACTGGTGTCAGTGTATCAGCTTCCTGGTTTAGTCCAGGGGATTTCAACTCTTACCCTACGAGATCCGTAGTCTTAATTAATTATACCCACCTGGTGTCCCAGGTCCTATTTTTTTTGTAATATTTTATTTAACTTTTTTTGTTGCAGTTTATTTTATTTCTTTTTTTAAACAAAAAAATTCTTAGACAAAAACAATAAACAACTTAACATTTACATAAATAGATTTCCACAAACATTAATGACATCACACTAGTTCAGACCCACATGTTCCCATGGTATCCACACCCAATGTTGTTTTTCATACTTGTAAGACTATACCCTATATGACTTCAAATTGTGTTATGGTGTCCCAGGTTTAAATCAGTCCCTGATTAGAGTGGAACAATGAAAAAATGCAACTGGCTTCGAGGTCCAGAGTTGCATTTATAGGGGACTAGTCTGTGAAACTGATGTCAGTGTACCAGCCTCATGGTCTAGTCCAGGGATCATCTAGATTCAGCCACGTGACAATTTTTACATTTGTTTTTTCTTGAGCAGATGGTCACGGGGTCAAAACATAATTACAAATAATGTATAGGCTGCAAATTAGTGGTGTAAAGTACTTAAGTAAAAATACTTCAAAGCACTACTTAAGTCGTTTTTTTTTGAGTATCTATTTTACCTTAATATTTTAACAACTTTTACTTAAACTCATTCCTAATGAAAATTGTACTTTTTACTCCATACATTTTCCCTACACCCAAAAGTACTCTTTACAATTTGAGTGTTTAGCAAGACAGAACATGGTCCAATTCACACACTTATCAAGAGGACATCCCTGGCCAGTACTGCTGCCTCTGATCTAGCAGACTCACTATTCAAAAAAGCTTTGTTTGTAAATGATGTCTGAGTGTTGGAGTGTGCCCCTGGCTATCCGTAAATAAATAAAATAACATTGTGCCTACTGGTTTGCTTAATAAAAGTAATTAGAAATTATTCATCATTTTGATACTTAAGTACACTTGAGTCATTTTCTATTAAGGTGTCTTTACATTTACTCAAGTATGACAATTGGGGACTTTTTCAACCACTGCTGCAAATTGACCGCAAGAAGTCCAAACAGATATAATATTTGACTAAAACATAATAATTTCAAACCTTGCTTACATTTGTATACGATCACATACATTATCTCTTTATTATATGTAGGAATACTTTGGAACTTGAAAATGAAAATCACTTGGAGCTGATTTGCTTTTGTTTTTACAGTCTGTCCAATAATAAAAATGAAACGTGAATCAAATCAATAGAATCACACTGGCCGCCAGTTGAGGAACCCTGGTCTAGTCTGTCTGTAAACCTGGTGTCACTGTGTCAGCCTCGTGGGCCCGACTCCTTACCATCCTCTTGTCTCCATCTTGTGTTTCCATAGATTATGCGTAGGCCTTCTGTGCAAACTCCTCAGGTCATATAATTTAGTGTCTGTGTCATGGACTTCGTCTTGACCTCTGAACTGTGATGTCATGTCTTTGTGTTTCCAGAGGAGTTCAGGAAGAAGCAGGGGAAGAGCCATCTGAGCGCCAACCTGCTGTACTTCCTGGGGACGGGCTTCAGAGCTACAGACTCCGACACTATGAAGGTAAGAGACAGCCTGACAGTTCAAATGTCATGCCCTCTAACTACTACTACTATGGAGAATAGTTGGTTGAGGTCTTTGGTCCCTGTCATGACTTTTGATTTATTTGGTAAAATAACTGCAGATACATGTGAATTGTGTTCATTAGAATGGAAAAATGTTTTAACATTTTGAAACGGAAAGCAAAAATGTAGTGTTTATTTTATTTTATTGGATGGGTCCTATCCCTGTTTCAGTCCATTTTTCTTCTAAGTGCCTGATGAACGTGACCCTCTTATGGGTGAATCACATAGTCTAAGAAATTAAGATGATGATGATGAAGACTGTCTCCCCTCTTATTCCCCTTCAGATCGTCAACCAGAATTTGGGCCGGCAGTCTCGCCACCGTCCGGACCGCACAGTCAAGAACGCCTCCGCGGAGAAGTCTGTGTTCACAGAGGATGAGTTCCAACAGTTCCAGAAGGAATACTTTGGCAGAACTGTGGAGCAGGGGAACTAGACAGATTCTAGTTCCAGAGAGTTCAGGCTGCGTTCCAGTTCCAGAGGTGTGTGCTTCACACTCCTTGCCATGGATTGCTAATTTCACCATTGTTAAAGGTCCAATGCAGCTGTATTTCAATATCGACTAATTAATGGGTAACAATTAAGTGTCTTACTGTGATTGTTTTTTTTTGACCATGTTATTTAAAAACAAAAATACCTTCTTAGCAAAGAGCAATTTCTCAAACAAGTATCTTCCCATAACTGTCTGGGAGTGGTCTGAGTGGGGAGGGAGAACACTATCTGTTATTGGCAGAGAGGTTGGAACTCCCTTATTTACCTCCTGGTGATATCACCAGGCAGGCCAAAACTCCATCTCACCAAAACAGGCTGACATTTTAGGCAGTCTTTTCAAACAGCTTACTCTAACAGGGCATTTTCACAGTATTATTCCAACCTCCTAGGAGAGGGGTGGAGAAAAAAACAGTAAAATCCCATTTTGGACTGCACTGGGCCTTTTAAATCCATGGGAGAATGTGTGTTCAGGGTTCAGTTCCAGAGCCAATGAGGACTTGGTAAAGAGATCGGACACTTGACTGACTTTAGTTTTTGTCCAAAGTACTTCGCTTTGGACTTGGAATGTGGTACTGCGCAACATGGACAACAAGTGACTGTTAAGTGGCCTTGAGGCTCATTCCAAACTTGTTCTATTCATGCAGCAGAAAATAGTAAACTTTCAAAGAAACAAAAGTATTGTTTAAAAAGTCAATTTCTATTTGTCTTCAAATCGATTTACAGAGAATTTCCTGTTTCCTTGTGTTAAAAAGATGAAATCACAATGAACTAGAGTATGCTGTTTTATTAAGTGCATTTTCAGAAAATAAATGCCTTGTCCCTTTGATTTGTAAACAATGAATAAAAGTATGTAGAACACTGTCATGAAGCCGACACAAACTGAAGCAGCAGTAGGGGTGTGACGGTCATAACATTTGTGTTAGCCGTTAACTGTCATGCAAATCATTGCACTGTTATTTACTATTAACATAAACATGTTTTGTATCTCCGGGCATACGGGTCGCTGATGTGTGTCTTTGGAACCGCTACATTTTAAACGGTAATGATTCCATTTAATATTGACCATCACAAAAATGATCCATTGTTTAGGCATGTCTTAACTAAGAAACATAATACAATGTATTTCAAAAAAACGGAATAGCATATTCTGGGTGTATAGCCCCTGTATGTCAGGCTTACGCTGTTCTGTCTATGCATGATACTCCCACCCACTCAACGTAATTAGACGGACGAAGATGATGCATAGGGAGGTCAGACAATGTAACCCCGATAATGACGTCACTACAAAGGCAATAGAAATTCCCATCAAACACTTCATTATGCTGTGTATGCCATTTAGCAAGACGCTTTCATGCAAAGCGACATGCAGTCATGTGTGCATACATTTTACATATCGGTGGTCCTGGGAATCAAACCCACTACCCTGGTGTTACAAGCGCCGTGGTCTACCAATGGATTGAATTTGAATAAGCTGAATTCTGAGAATAAATGGTGATGCGAGTGCATCTTTAATCAATGGTGTAGACTAGAGAATTCCATTATGAATAGCCCCAACTCTCTTAGGCTGTGTTTACACAGCCACCCTAAAACCCCAAATCTGATTTTCTTTATAGCCAATCTTTTTTCTGAATGTCCACACTTGACCCAAATTCACATTCACACTTGATGTAGGCTCTGAAGTAGTACACAGATTTCACTGTTCCTTTAAAATTTGGGGTGGTTGTCATGGTAACGACAGGTTGTAAAAAATAATCTATAATAACTTCTAAGCAAAACAAAATCTTATCTGAGTGTCCAGACAGGTCGCATATAGAGAGCAATTAATTGTAGTCCTAATGGCGTCTTTTTGTAGGCACTATCTCCGTCATGGTTCGTTGGCCAACACCTATTGAACCCTTTCTGTGTTGCCCCACGAGGGCGATGCGCGCAAATTGGTGGCAGAACACTGGGATTTCTCATAGAACGCCAACAAAAAAAATGCTATTTACATGTTGCTAATGAGTGCATTTCACACTACTTTTGAGTTATAATTGTGTTTTAAGTCTCATATAAATGTCCTGCTTAATATGTTTGTCTCATAGAACGCCAACAAAAAAAATGCTATTTACATGTTGCTAATGAGTGCATTTCACACTACTTTTGAGTTATAATTGGGTTTTAAGTCTCATATAAATGTCCTGCTTAATATGTTTGTATCATTTTCGCAAATCAACTGCATTATACTTAAGCACCTCAACCAGTAAAATGGCTCTTTGGCTAGCTTTTACTACATCCTATGTCAATGAGTGTTAGCATTCTAGCTAAACACTGCTGCATCCAAAATAGTTATTTTGCTAAGATCACAACCAAATATAATCTTAGCAACTCATCAAGCTAGAATTAAAACATAATTGTAAGCGTATGTGAACCCCAAAAAGTTATTTTGTTTACAAGTAATAACGTAAATCTAGGCTATGTTGAATGGGCGCAGGTGGCGATGGCTTTCTTACGACAGCCAAGAGTCGCGTGACATCAGTGTAATGTAAAGGGGTGCATGGGAAAATGAATGGAGTTTTTGGAAGGTTTTTGGATAAACACCGAAAGTAAGGTCTGTGGTAAATGCAGGCTTAGGAGATCTTGTACGTTTTGTTCTATGAGAATCTTTATCAGCTAACGTCACTTTTTGTGAATTTTGAAGAATTTATGTAATCATATAAAGCACATAAAAGGCTTCATAATTCATAAAGGTCGTGTTAACTGACGGATATTATCTCATAGAACAAAACGTATAAGATCTCCTAAGCCTGTGTTAACCTCAGACCTTATTTTTCGGCATTTATCCCAAAACTCTATTATTTGCCAATTCATTTTCCCCATAGGAATGGCTGAACGAAGCAATAGGTAACTCATTTCCGTTTTTTAGGACTACAAGCTGGCGAGCTCTATGGAGGATTGGGTTAGTACCAGGATTGAGATCCACATATGGATGTGGTATAAATCGGAAGTCAAAGATCAGATTCAATAGCTGTGTTTTTTTCACTAGTTGGTCTTTTGACCTATCATCTCTGAAAAATGATCCGATGTAAAAAGATCTGATGTGATTGGTCAAAAGACCAATTAGTGGGGAAAATATATCTGAATTGCCCCGCCTGTGTAAACGCAGCCTTAATAGCCTACATGGCTCTGGATGGAGGTAGGCTAGCCCAAACAACTACCTCTTTACCTACTGTATTTATTTATTTTGCTCCCCATTATTTCTATCTCTACTTTTTTCTATCTCTACTATCTCTACTTTTTTCTTTTTTTTACTTGCTATATTGTATTTACTTCGCCACCATGGCCTTTTTATATTTATATATATATTTTGTTTGCCTTCACCTCCCTTATCTCACCTCACTTGCTCATATTGTATATAGACTTATTTTTCACTGTATTATTGACTGTATGTTTGTTTTACTCCATATGTGTTGTTGTATGTGTCGAACTGCTTTGCTTTATCTTGGCCAGGTCGCAATTGTAAATGAGAACGTGTTCTCAATTTGCCTACCTGGTTAAATAAAGGTGAAATAAAAATAAAAAATAAAAATATGGTGCAAGCACAGTGAGGTCAAACAATGTAACAGTGAGTTTTAAAGGCATCACACTCCCACCCAGCGACATGTACTAAGAGGTGGGCCATAGAGAATGAAAGAGACCTCTAGCAGCCAAAAGGTAGTTTTAGCATGGGCAGTGCCAATGAGGGATTCCACCCTTTAAAAGTAGTCAACTGGGTGGAGATTCCAATGGGTTGTAGCCTCAATAGCGCTGCCCATGCTGTCACAAAATGGAACAGATATAAAGATGAGTCATGTATCTGTCTCTGGTTAGGAGAATTAGGTCAAGGTCAGGAAAAGGCTTAGCTAAAAACGATCAACGTTTGATGTCAAATTTGACAAAAGCTGTATCCAGTCTAGATATGACCTTATCAAGTGGGTGATCAATCAAGGTGATAATGGAGAAAGACCTGCCTTTATAGGCACTGCCCCAGAATAAGTAGATCGCAGGTGCAGCACTTAAATCACAGGTGTCAAACTCATTCCACGGGGGGCCGAGTGTCTGCGGGTTTTCGCTCCTCCCTTATACTTGATTGATGAATTAACATCACTAATTAGTTAGGAACTCCCCACACCTGGTTGTCTAGGGCTTTATTGAAAGGAAAAACCAAAGACCTGCAGACACTAGGCCCTCCGTGGAATGAGTTTGACACCCCTGACTTAAATGAACCAGTCTCCACTCTGTTGGGAGTAGATCAGTGAGAAACTGCTTTGTGACAAGATACTGACATCTGAAATGGTAAGGGCCTTGTCTTATCTGTGGAATAGTAGGACTCCGAGTCTGGTTTGATTGAACATTTAATGTGTTGACTGAATGAGAATACTTGGAAATTTGGAAATGTACCATTCATGCAGCAGACGGTGGGACATAGGACGCCTTCGTTAGCGGCCGTTCAAAAAAGCTGATCAAACAAAGTAGATATATATATGACTTGTGTTCCAATAGGCCCGTAAGGTTACTAAAATCCGATGTCGCTGTTTTTGCTGCATAATATTTAGAAGTTGTCTAATTACCAATATATTTAGATTAAAGTAGTAACGGTTATCGAAGTTGTTGGCGATGGATGAAGATACTCAAATTTTAAAATCAATCAGATTGACTGAATTATATCACACAATAAAACATTACTTGCATGGACAAACAATTTAAGTTCAGGCATTTGTTGAAGCTCAGGTAGGCCTATTACATTAAACCAGGAGTGCATCTGGTATTTTATGAACGACTCTTTCACCGATTCGATTCGGCCACCGACGTTCACCAAAAAATCGTCTCAAAAAGAGCCGTCCGTTTGAGAACGATCCATCACTAGGCAACAGCGCGCAGATACAGTGCGGGTAAACTAATCTAGGCTACATGATGAGATTATTATGGGTAAGAGCGAGAATACTTTTATCAAGCATTGGTTACCAGAATAAGACCCTTAAATGCATGTAATTTTGTCCATGGCATATTTAATTGAAACTGTAGAATTCCATTCATTCCTATGGACGACTGTGCCTACTGGGAGTACCAATTATGGCTGACCTGTTGATTCAAAGCCTTTCAATGGCCAATAATGCATAACATCAGCAATCCAGGGTTTATATTCATTAATGATTTGGTCCCATATTCCTAGAATTTAATGACTACATCAAGCTTATGACTCTACAAACTTGTTGGCTGCATTTGCTCTTTGTTCTGGTTGTTTCAGATTATTTTGTGCCCAATAAATTATGGTGAATAATGTGTTGTCAGTTATGTGAATAAAGTTTCTGAACACTTCTACATAATGTTGATGCTAATGTAAGTGTATATATAATCCTGTATACTGAGTAAGAAAGTTGATGCACAAATATCATAGCCCCAAGACATGCTAACCTCTCATCAATAACAGGGGAGGTTAGCATTTTTTTGAGGGGGAGTATTTCTTATCATTCACACTTCATTCAAGAATAGGTAATCATGGTAGCATCCACATTATGTAGAAATGTTCAGAAACCCAGTCCCACTCCCCCAACAGTCTTCACCTCTGGTGCCCCACCCAATGAATAGCTTTCTGGGCAACCCTGAGGAGAGCGACCCCCTGATGAGATGGAGAATTGGTTCGCCCTCTGTATCTCCGATACACTTGACCCAGGGGTTGGTGAAGGCAGGGTAAGACACTGTCCATAAATCAAGAGATTCAAATCAACCCACCCCCTCTGCCCTCAGAACACCTTCAATTTGTCAGGCTATGGACTCTCCAAGGTGTCGAAAGCGCTCCACAGGCATGTTGTCCCCTGTTGACTCCAATGGTTCCCATAGTTGTCTGGATGTCCTTTGGGTGCAGAACATTATTGTTACACAGGAAACTGTTGCGTGTGGAAAAACCCATCACTGTTAAAATTCTTGACACAAACCGGTACGCCGGTACCAAACCCTGTTCAAAGACACTTAAATATTTTGTCTTACATTCACCCTCTGAATGGCACACAGACACAATCCATGTCTCAAGGCTTGAAAATCCTTCTTTAACTTGACTCCTCCCCTTCATCTACACTGAAGTGAATTTAACATGTGACATCAATAAGAGATCATAGCTTTCACCTGGTCAGTCTGTTAGAGAGCAGGTGTTCATAATGTTTTGTATACTCAGTGTACATGGTCTTAAATTCCTTTCTGTTTGAGCTGTATTTTCACGTTGTCTCCCATTGACATCAATGCATGGCTAAGTGAACATTCTACTTGAGTGGAAGTTACATTTCTCCCCAGAGTGCATAGTCTCTGAAATGACTTGAATAACTTTTTTACTCCTCTCAGGCCACCTGCTATTGTTGACAGAGGGGAGTCCAGTTTGGCTACACAGGAAATTTGTACGGTGAGACAAAATTTAAAGCATCAGTGTCAGCTCTAAATACTGTCTAAGATTTTCACTTCATTCTTAAAGGATTGGTTTTCTACTGGGTACATTAAGTCTACCTGGGTTCAGTTGTGCATCAGAATGGCTACCACGTTTCATCGTCAAATTTATTGTTGTGAACCAAATCATTAAAAGAAAATAGGTTTAGTCATGTTCATTTCACTGAATCTCTCAATGGGACTTGTAAAAGTGTCCCATATAACTGCACCGGGGACTAGTCAGTTGTTATATGGCAGTGTTTCCCAACCCTGGTCCTCCAGTACCCCCAACAATACAGTGTTGTAGCCCTGTACAAACACACCTCATTCACCTCATTGAGGGCTTGATGATTAGTTGAATCAGGTGTGCGTATCAAATGCAATTTATATAGCCCTTCTTACATCAGCTGATATCTCAAAGTGCTGTACAGAAACCCAGCCTAAAACCCCAAACAGCAAGCAATGCAGGTGTAGAAGCACGGTGGCTAGGAAAAACTCCCTAGAAAGGCCAAAACCTAGAGAGGAACCAGGTTGAGGGGTGGCCAGTCCTCTTCTGGCTGTGCTGGGTGGAGATTATAACAGATCATGGCCAAGATGTTCAAATGTTCATTAAAGACCAGCATGGTCAAATAATAATAATCACAGTAGTTGTCGAGGGTGCAACAAGTCAGCACCTCAGGAGAAAATGTCAGTTGGCTTTTCATAGCCGATCATTGAGAGCATCTCTACCACTCCTGCTCTCTAGAGAGTTGAAAACAGCAGGTCTGGGACATGTAGCACGTCTGGAGAACAGGTCAGGGTTCCATAGCCGCAGGCAGAACAGTTGAAACTGGAGCAGCAGCACGGCCAGGTGGCCTGGGGACAGCAAGGAGTCATCATGGCAGGTAGTCCTGAGGCATGGTCCTTGGGCTCAGGTCCTCTGATAGAGAGCATACTTAAATTCACATAAGACATGAGAAATACTCAAGATATAACAGACTGACCCTAGCCCCCCAACACAAACTACTGCAGCATAAATACTGGAGGCTGAGACCGGAGGGGTCAGGAGACACTGTCCAGGGTTACAATAAAAACGTACTATTGGGGGGTACTGGAGGACCAGGGTTGGGAAACACAGCATAACAACTGACTCTGTCGTCCCCGGGGCATGGTGTTATCCAGTTGATGCAGAAAAACCTGCTTTTCTATGGACTGCCCTCCGAATAGTAGATTGATGCACACAAAAGAATCTCTCCTATTGTGAGTGGAGAAAGGAGAGGAAGTGTATGAGGTAAACCGTGCTTTATGACAAGACAAATATCCAGAGAAATTGACAGTAGAATACTGGTATTTCTGAGATGGCAAAGGTAAGGGACTTTTTCATTTACCTGTGGAGTTTTATGACTAAAGTGCAATTGATTAGCTTATAACTTTAAGTCAAAACTGTCATTGCTACATTCACCAAAAGTGCTAAGCAGGAGAAAGATGTTTGTAGCTGTCTTTTATGCCACAATAAATGCATTTTGTTTTTCACACAATCTAAATGCAAAAAGTCAGACTGAAAGTGAAAGGGATGGAATGGCAAGGCTGTGTCAACAGCTGAAATATGTCTCGTCCAACTGGATAGACAAGGCAATTACATCCAGGGTTCCTTCTCCACTGCAAAATAAAACAAAGCATTTTTAGACAGATTTAAAACTATTGCATTGATAACATTTTACTTAAAAATTATGCATTTATGGTAGATGTGTTTTGGGGCTATCATGATGGAACATTCCTAGTGGGAGTTCCTGGAAAGAGTACTTATGTAGGTGCTCAGTTGGTCTTTGTTGGAGGGAGAGCAGGCTGGGCAGGTAAGTTTGGGTAGAGTACAGTCATACCTGAGTTTTCTGAAAGGCCAAAAGTTGTTGCCTGACTAGTATACAGAGTATCTTTTGCCCAATGAAAGTATTTATGTCAACGTCCTGTTCTGTTATTTTCTGTACAAGGTTTATTGGCCAATTCGTCCTGTCTGTCTCAATGTCCGATCAGCCGCCTTGGCTTCTATTTCACACCCACCCATACGTTCTTAACCCCCCCCTCCACCCACAGCCTCCACCTATGGTGCCCCACTCCAGGAACATCTGTAATAGCAAGCCTGAGGAGAGTGAGCCCCAGAGGAGATGGAGCTATGGTCCCTCTCCATCAGACCCATCTGGCCCAGGGGTTGGTGAAGGCAGAGTAAGAGACTGTCAAAAGAAGTCCACTATGTAGGGAATAGGGTGCCATTTGGGACCTTATTCCCTATATAGTGCACTACTTTTGACACAGCTATTGACTTGCATTCCTTACTATTTGAACTGCAGTTTTACCTATGACATGACTTACCTGACTTCATCCTCTTGGCCCCCTGGGGAGCATAGGACATCCACCATGGCTCTCCACCTCACTCTTCTGTGAGAGACCTATGGTTTGAAATATACATTGACTCAAATGAATTTATATTTGAACTGCAGTGGTATACTACGATGTACAGTATATAACTATGGTGTGAACTGTGTTATTGTAAATGTGACTTGTTAGAACCCAGGCACAGCCCAGAAGCTGCCCCCTGTGGCCCAGAATAAGTCCTAGCTGAAAGAGTCCTCCACAAGAAGGCGGATATGACCCTCATGATGGAGTGTCTGAATTCATTAAGGCATCTCATCTGATGCAGCAACATGCATTCTTCTCTTTTAATTTGCTCTCATACAGTATGAATCTTAACACCCACCCATACATTCTCCCCCCACAGCCTCCACCTCCAGTGCCCCACCCCAGGAAAGTCTATGTTGGCAAGCCTGAGGAGAGTGAGACCCAGAGGAGATGGAGCTATGGTCCCTCCTCTCCCTCACACACAACTGGTCCAGGGGTTGATAGAGGCAGGGTAAGAGACTATCCATTATTCAATGGATTGGATTCAACCATTGACAACCAGTCAGGTCACTCGTGATACAAGTCAGTATTCAATGTCCATCCATGTCTGAGGATGTTGGGAAATGAAGTGGAATCTGGCCACTGGGGCAACAATGAGCACTGTTACCTCCAAGAAGGTTTCAGTTTAGCTAGGACGTTGGGGATGGCGTATGGGCGTAAGCATCTGCGTAAGCATGTTCGAATCCAACGATAAAGGTTTTTTTTCAACATTTTTGTTAAGCCTTAACCATTTGGAGTTAATGCCTAACCTTAACCTTAAACAATTCAACATTTGATGTTTGAGAAACACGGATGAACGTCTAATTTCTTGAAGGTCTAACCCCAACAATGCAGAAATCAATAACAATGTCATACTAAAAATAACAAGGTTGAACCAAAAACACACGATATAAAAAGAACACGATAAAGGAAGCATACTATATACAGGCGACTTTCTCTGTAAGCAGAGAAGCAAGAACTTCACTGAACTTTCTGTTTTCCCCGTTAACACTAAAAACGTTTCTCTTTTTTGTTTGAATTGTGATTGAATCAACACAATATTAGCCACTTTCATTGCAACATATCGAAATGAAATGAACCACGCAAGAGTAAATGGCTTGTTTTGAGGTACATGTAGCGACATTTGTAAATGTGTTCAAAACTAGCAAAGGATAATTAGCTATTAGCCCAGTTCTAGGTAATTTGTAGTCGGCAATGGGGGAGTGATTGCTTCCTACAAGAGCACAAAACGTGTGCCTTTCTGGATATCTTTGGAAAGCTAGCTTTTTTTGTCTTAAAGGGGCAGTGTTGTATTTTGAGACGGGTATGAATAAGCTAAGTAGCCACTAGGCAGAGTGTAGCATCAGTGAGAATGTCTGGTCTGCTGAGCGCAGAACACTGGGGCTGTACCGACTTTAGTTTTAAGTGGTAAAGTAGGCTACTGTGGCTATTTCATTATAATGAAGGCCTACTAGAGGGGCTTACAATGGAGATGATGTATCCCATTATATTTTAACATGGAAATGGCTGTTCTATTATTCAGCCTACACTAGCAGCTAATGTGTGGTGTTCAATGTAGGCCTACATTCCATGAGACCTTTGAAAAAAACATGCAGGGCTTAACCTGTTTATCCACTTGTCCTTCAGACAAGGAGGTGACTGAAAATGCTGTGGTGTTTGATGCAAGAAACCACATCGTCACTATGTGGCTCTCGCTTTGATGTCAACCGCATCTACTCACGACCGTTCATGCTGTAAACACAGTCCAGTTCAAAGTGAATGGCACAGATCCATATCTGGCAATGGTCTGTTTGCATATAGGCCTACTGCAGCTCTGATTTCGTTATGGCGCACGGGGTCTGTGTAGAGTATGGGTCATGCCTGTCAATGCTATAGAATTCTACTTTGACGTGTTCTGCCTACAACAATCTCTTGCATAGTTCGTTTTTTATTTCGGGTATGTTAAATTAAAAGTGGCTAATATTGTGTTGATTCGATCACAATTCCCACAGTAAAGGGGAAATGTTGATATGTAACACTAAGGGGGAAAACTCTGGAAAATTGAGTGATGTTCAATCTCATGCTTCTCTGTGTGCAGTGATATTTCTTCTGTGCTGCATTCCTGGGGGAGCTGCGTGCTAGTGCAGGCATGCAGCTCAGAGGGAACATCGGTCCTGAATACAAAGTGTTGTGTGTGTTGGACATAACCCAAACATAACACATTACTGAGTACCACTCTTCATATTTTCAAGCATGGTGGCTGCATCATTTATGGGTATGCATGTCATCGGCAAAGACTAGGGATTTCTTAAAGTAAAAAGAAATGGAATAGAGCTAATAACAGGCAAAATCTTAGAGGAAAACCTGGTTCAGTCTGCTTTTCAACAGAGACAAATTCTCCTTTTGAGCAGGACAATAACCTAAAACACAAGGCCAAATATACACTGGAGTTGCTTACCAAGACTACTTTGAATGTTCCTGAGTAGCCTACTGTAGTTTTTACTTAAATTGGCTTAAATCTATGGCAAGACTTGAAAATGGATAGGGGTGTGAATACCTTCTGAACGCACTGTGTACAAAACATTATGAACATCTGCTCTTTCCACTACATAGACTGTCCAGGTTAATTCTATGATTCCTTATTGATGTCACTTGTTAAATCCACGTCAAACAGTGAAGGGAGGTGGGGGGACAGGTTAAATAAGTTTGTTTTAAATTTCTTGAGACATGGATTGTGGCCAAATGTTTTGAGAATGACACAAATATTAATTTTCACAGTCTGCTGCCTCAGTTTGTATGATGGCAATTTGCATATACTACAGAATGTTATGAGTGATCAGATGAATTGCAATTAATTGCAAAGTCCCTCTTTGCCATGCAAATAAACTGAATCCCACAAAAACATTTCCACTGCATTTCAGCCCTGCCACAAACGGACCAGCTGACATAATTTCAGTGATTCTCTCATTAACACAGGTGTGAGTGTTGACAAGGACAAGGCTGGAGATCACTCTGTCATGCTGATTGAGTTCGAATAACAGACTGGAAGCTTCAAAAGGAGGGTGGTGCTTGGAATCGTTGTTCTTCTGTCAATCATGGTTACCTGCAAGGAAAGGTGTGCCGTCATCATTGCTTTGCACAAAAAGGGCTTCATATTGCTGCCAGTAAGATTGTACCTAAATCAAACATTTATCAAATCAAGAACTTTAAGGAGAGCGGTTCAATTGTTGTGAAGAAGGCTTCAGGGCGCCCAAGAAAGTCCAGTAAGCGCCAGGACCGTCTCCTAAAGTTGATTCAGCTGCGGGATCGGGTCACCACCAGTACGGAGCTTGCTAAGGAATGGCAGCAGGCAAGTGTGAGTGCATCTGCACGCACAGTGAGGCGAAGACTTTCGGAGGATAGCCTGGTGTCAAGAACGGCAGCAAAGAAGCCACTTCTCTCCAGGAAAAACCATCCAGGAACAGTTTGGTGACGAACAATGTATTTTCCAGCATGATGGATAACTAAGTGGGATCGAGGATAACTAAGTGGCTCGGGGAACAAAACATTGATATTTTGGGTCCATGGCCAGGAAACTCCCCAGACCTTAATCCCATTGAGTACTTGTAGTCAATTCTCAAGAGGCGGGTGGACAAACAAAACACCACAAATTCTGACAAACTCCAAGCATTGATTATGCAAGAATGGGCTGCCATCCATCAGGATGTGGCCCAGAAGTTAATTGACAGCGTGCCAGGGTGGATTGCAGAGGTCTTGAAAAAGAAGGGTCAACACTGCAAATATTGACTCTTTGCATCAACTTAATGTAATTGTCAATAAAAGCCTTTGACACTTATGAAATGCTTGTAATTATACTTTAGTATTCCATAGTAACATCTGCCAAAAATATCTAAAGACACTGAAGCAGCAAACTTTGTAAATTACAAATTTTATTTCTCAACTTTTGGCCACGACTGTATGCGTCCCATTCAGAGGGTGAATGGGCTTGACAAAAGTTAAGTGCCTTTGAAAGGGGTATTGTAGCAGGTTCCAGGCGTGCTGGTTTCTGTCAAGAACTACAACGCTGCTGGGTTTTTCAAGATCAACAGATTCCCGTGTGTATGAATGGTCCACCACCCAAGGACATCCAGCCAACTTGACACAACTGTGGGAAGCAGCGGAGACTAGATGAATTGAGGCTGTTCAGGGGGCAAAAGGGGGTAGGGGGTACAACTCAGTATTAGGAAGCTGTTCTTAATGTTTTGTACGTTGTGTATATAACAATGGTGTGACACTATTTTATTTTTTTCTTACTGATGTCTTAGAAGCCAGGCACAGCCCAGAAACCACCCCCTGTGACCCAGAATAGGTGGTCGGTGGGAAGGAATCCTCCAGAAGGTGGTTGTGACCCTCAGGATGGGGGGAGTGTGTCTGAATTCATTAAGAAGGTATCTCATCTGGTGCAGCAACACACTTCTTTCACTTGCTCTCATATACAGTGAGAGTGAATCCTAACTTCCACTTATGTCACATTTTCTCTGTCTCCCACTGACATTTAACGTACAACTAAGTGGAAATTCGTCTTGAGCGGAAGTTAGGATTTACGTCAAAGTGCACTCTCTGAATATTATTGAATGTTATTTCAGTTTGAAGCTAAAGAGGACCAGAACAAGCAGCTGGTGGTGCGTCGTCCTCTTGGCCCGCCTGCCGTCGTTGACAGGGAGGACTCTGATCCCCCTCTCTATGAAAAGGTTTTGGCTGTGCAGGAAACTCGTACGGTGAGACAGACGGCGAAAACAGATTTTTAACACTAAGCTTAAATCAAATAATCGTGTATTGGTCACGTACACAGTTTAGAAGATGTTATAGCGTGTGCAGCAAAAATGTTATGTTACTAGCTCCTAACAATGGAGTATAATGCCAAACAAATAAGGATTGTCTCAACGAATCCAATTAACAACCCAAATAACACTGGATCAGTAATCCAAATGCAATCTATATGTATGTATACCGGGATAATTTACACAATATACTGTATACTAAGAATGACCGAGTACAACAGTAGCTCACTGTAATATATCCATGTCAAGAATCCAGTATATAATACATGTGGTGTGTAACAACAATGTACAGTAGAAATATTAGAATGAGCTATACGGAGAATGAATACTGTGATCTTAAAACTAATACTTGGTTTTCCCGAGCTGTACATTGTTCTTCCAGTTTGGGTCGCCTGCCGTCGTTGACAGAGAAGAATCCAATGACTATATCTATGAAGAGGTTTTTGTTACGCATGAAACTCATACGGTATGACAACTAAAGGGATCAGTCAGCCAGCTACAAATACTGTTTAAGTTATTCACATTATACTTCAAGGGCCGGTTTCCACAACCTGGACTCGGCTGGATGTAACAGTAAACAAAAATCGGGGACACTCAAATGAGTATATGTATTTATTTGTGGATGGCCATCCTTCACTTCGTATGTTATGAATTACAATATGTTACAAATTTGCAATACACATATGTTAGATTCCAATTTGTGGTGGCTGACGTTGGTGGCTAATGCTAACGTTAGCTAGGTGTCTAATTTTTGCTAGGGGAAAAGGTTAGCTAACATGCTAACTAGTTGCAAATTAGCAAGTAGTTGCAAAGTTGTCTGAGGCGATTTGAACATGCAACTTTTGGGTTGCTCAACATTCACTTTATACGCCAACCCATCCATCCTCCTTTAGTTTTTGCCTTAAGACAGAATGTTACTTATGTAACCATACCAAACATTACATATCATATACAATTGAGTGCCCCTTATTTTCGTTTACTATGTTACGTCTAGTCTGAGACCAGCCTGATTTCCCAGGCCCAGATTAAGTTTAGTCCATGATTTTTATTTTTTATTTTTAATAATGCTTTTTACAAATGTTCACTCTTGTCCAGAGCAATTTGAAGTAGTGAGTGTATAAAAAAAAAAAATCTTCATTGGAATCAAACCCACAACCCTGGCGTTGCAAGCACCATGCTCTACCAACTGTGCTACACGGGACCATTCTCAATGGAGATAATCTTTTGAAAGAGTTTTTAATCCAGGACTAGGCTTGATCTTAATCTGGGAAACCAGCCCGACGTGTCATACTTTATTACAGGTCAAACAAAGTGTCCTGAAAATAAGTTTATTGTATTTCTATTGTTTTAGGTAGCAGTTCAACAACGGACATGTGCAACCTATGTTCACTATGTAAGGCCACCACCTCCATTGCCGTTAAAGCAGTCACTCCCTCTGAAAGGCAGAATCAAAACACTCTCAATAAGCAGCGTTAGTGAAGAGGAACAAGAAGATAACATCAAGGTATTCCAAGTGACTGAGAACCTGCTCCGTGATGATTCCCCTGGGTATAGATCTAGGATCAGCTTCCACTTCCCCAGTCCTAACAGGAACAATTAGTGGGGGAAATATGCTAAACTGATCCACGATCAAAATTTTCTGAAATTCACCATACACTGTAAAACCTGACCTAAACAGCCCTAAGTGGTCAAAAGACAGGAATGAGAACACAACCACTAGCGGCTGTTGGGCCTATGTATAACCATGAACAGCTCAACTAAGCTGTCAGGCATCAATACATTGTGTATTATACACTGCTCAAAAAAATAAAGGGAACACTAAAATAACACATCCTAGATCTGAATGAATGAAATATTCTTATTAAATACTTTTTTCTTGACATAGTTGAATGTGCTGACAACAAAATCACACAAATTATCAATGGAAATCAAATTTATCAACCCATGGAGGTCTGGATTTGGAGTCACACTCAAAATTAAAGTGGAAAACCACACTACAGGCTGATCCAACTTTGATGTAATGTCCTTAAAACAAGTCAAAATGAGGCTCAGTAGTGTGTGGCCTCCACGTGCCTGTATGACCTCCCTACAATGCCTGGGAATGCCCTGATGAGGGGGCGGATGGTCTCCTGAGGGATCTCCTCCCAGACCTGGACTAAAGCATCCGCCAACTCCTGGACAGTCTGTGGTGCAACGTGGAGGTGGATGGAGCGAGACATGATGTGCTCAATTGGATTCAGGTCTGGGGAACGGGCGGGCCAGTCCATAGCATCAATGCCTTCCTCTTGCAGGAACTGCTGACACACTCCAGCCACATGAGGTCTAGCATTGTCTTGCATTAGGAGGAACCCAGGGCCAACCGCACCAGCATATGGTCTCACAAGGGGTCTGAGGATCTCATCTCGGTACCTAATGACAGTCAGGCTACCTCTGGCGAGCACATGGAGGGCTGTGCGGCCCCCAAAGAAATGCCACCCCACACCATGACTGACCCACCGCCAAACCGGTCATGCTGGAGGATGTTGCAGGCAGCAGAAGGTTCTCCACGGCGTCTCCAGACTGTCACGTCTGTCACATGTGCTCAGTGTGAACCTGCTTTCATCTGTGAAGAGCCCCGGGCGCCAGTGGCAAATTTGCCAATCTTGGTGTTCTCTGGCAAATGCCAAACGTCCTGCACGGTGTTGGGTGGTAAGCACAACCCCCACCTGTGGACGTCGGGCCCTCATACCACCCTCATGGAGTCTGTTTCTGACCGTTTGAGCAGACACATGCACATTTGTGGCCTGCTGGAGGTCATTTTGCAGGGCTCTGGCAGTGCTCCTCCTGCTCCTCCTTGCATAAAGGCAGAGGTAGCGGTCCTGCTGCTGGGTTGTTGCCCTCCTACGGCCTCCTCCACGTCTCCTGATGTACTGGCCTGTCTCCTTTTATTCTTTTGAGCAGTGTATTATTTACATACATGTGGGTTTGTTACATACAGAACCTCCAAAGAATCATCACTAATGACAATTTGACCACAACCATTTGTCAAATTCACATTTCACTCTTTCATTTGATTCTTCCATCAGGATGCAGATCGCCTGATGGAATGGTGGGAGAAGGTGAAAAGTGAACGTGAGCATCACAGCCTCAAAATGTACTTTGTAATTTCCAGCATAGTTTAGGTGTGACTTTAATATTTTCCTATGCCTTTTAGCATGGAAAGATCTGTCTAATGACCATAAACTGGCCAAGAAGGGAGAAGCAAAGTAAGTTATTTAGTTTACAATGTTTTGTACATTTGAATATTCTGTCACTAACCACCCTCCATACTAATGACCTTCTATATCTAGACTGTTCAAAGAGAAAGCCCAGCGGTTCCAGAATGCATTGCAGTTGTACAACCTCCTCCTGACTAAGCATGGGGAGACCCTAAAGAACCACATCCTTAACCTCATCAGCATCGCAGACAACTTAGACAAGGTAGGAGTACTATAGACTACTGCACAGGCAACATAGACAGGGTAGGCGCATGATGACCTACTGTACAGACTACTTAGACAAGGTAGCACTATAGTCTAGTGTACAGATAACTTAAACAAGGTAGGAGCACTATAGACTACTACTGTACACACTTGTAATGCCTTTGATTTTTAATGTAAGCCTGTAACTAACATCAATTACCCCCAAGCAGATGATTTAAATACAATTCTACAATTCCATTAGATTTAATTCAATTCAACAATTTAATTCTATCCAAGGTTTCCAAGGGAACCAAGATTGCTGGCATCACCGGGGGCGCCACGGGGGCGGTTGGAGGGGTGGCGGCTGCGGCAGGGGTGATCCTCGCCCCCTTCACGCTAGGGGCATCACTGGCCTTGACAGTGGTCGGTGTCGGTGTAGCTGCAGCTGGAGGGGTCACAGGGGCCTCTGCAGCTATTGCTAACAAAGTGAGCTGTTAGAATCGAAACAACACAATCACACTTTATTTATAGAGTATTTGAAGGATGATGGCACACTTAATATGGTTCCTGCTTGATTGGACAGACACCAGGAATTTCACTTGGCCTGGGAGCAAAGTTGGTTTCCCATGCAACTCACTCAGATAAATTCACTAAGTGTTCCATTCGGAACTTAGATACTTAAAAGAATGTTGAAGTACTGTGCATAACATCACTGTCCAACTCCTCTTCATTCCAGGAAGTAAATTCTTCATCTCTTTTAGGTGAGCAGTGCACAGGACAGGAAGAAGATTGAGCTGATCCTACAGGACTACCTGGCCCTGATGGGTGACATTGAAGCCTGCTTGAGGTTCATCAACGCGGGCATGGAGCACCTGAGGAAGCACAACCTCTCAACCCTCCAGGAAGTCGACACAGAGGCCGTCAGAGTGGTCAGGTATGATCTTAATATACTGCATTTACTTTTGTCTAAAAATACATTGACTATTTTTAAAATATTTGCATGTTTTTAAACCTTAACCTAAACCAGGGTGGCCATAGTGACAGGAGTGGGTAGCTCCAGTGCCATAGATGCCAGCAGTAAGGCATCGGGGATGCTCCAAGGCTTCGCTCTGGGCATGGATTTCTATTTTACCCAGAAGAAGGATGGCAAAGGTGGCCCGACGCTGAAGAAGGGATTGGAGTCCAAGTTTGGGAAAAAGATACGCGAAGTGGCTCAGCAGCTGAATGAAGGGCTGGATGAAGTGATCAAGGTCAAATATGAGCTAGTTAAAAAAAATCTCATCCTCTGAAAGGGAAAGGGGGATACCTAGTCAGTTGCTCAACTGAAATGTGTCTTCCGCATTTAACCCAACCACTCTGAATCAGAGAGGTGTGGAGGGCTGCCTTAATCGACAGCCCTACACACACACAAATGTGTTTTCCTCAAGGCTTATTTGGGAAGGGTGATGATTCCAGTGATAATTAAAATGTTGGGGTGGCGGCTCATTGGACTTGATGTTATGCGATTACATGATTATGATCAGTGTCTTGTGAATTGAGTGGTTGACGGTCAGTAGTTCTCAATTCTCTCCTCAGGGACCCTGAGCTGTTCCAGCGCTAGCGTAGTTGATTCTGTTAGACACAATAGTAAAACCTATGGAATTTAAAAAATATAACATTGCTATTAAACCAGAATAAAATAACCTTTTGATAACCTGGTTCTGTAAAGAACCAATCATTCTCCATGACGTTTCTATAAATAACCATAAGGGTTCTATTTGCCCCAAAAAGGGTTGTAACCATAGCGGAACCCTTTGTCTAAAACATTTTATTAATGGTTATTTACAGAATATGTTGGTACGTTGTCTACCAGGTTTCAGTTGTGTATCATAGAATCACTAAAACAATGTCCATTGTCAAATCTATTGTCATATAAACCAATGTTGTGAATAAATAATTAGACAGAGTTCATTTTTTTCAAATTTCAATTATTGTCTCAATGGGCCTTATAATATACAGTCCTACAACTGATAATGTACTCTCCGGTGCAATGATCAGGGCCAGCCCTCACTTTCGGCAAGATTAGGCCCGGCACTTGATTTTTGGGGAGGCAGTTTGACAATTGGCTGCCGCCCTCCGGCGCCCCTGATCCGCTACTACACCGCCCGCTGCACCCCAGCTCAAAGCGTTGCTGCTGTTCCCGCCCCATTCCTGCTTCTCCCGAATCCCACTAACCTTGGTGGTGATGTGTTTATGGGATTATCCAATTGTGAAAAATGTATAAAAATGAATCTGCCAATTTAAAAAAATGTTTTTAAATATATTTGTGTGTGTGACAAACGATTAGTGATTAAGGCAGTAGCGTACCCTGTTAGTAGCTAGCTAACAGTGGATATACATTTAGCTAAACGTAATCTATAGAGTTTAAACAATGTTACCACGTCTAAAACTGAGAAAAGAGGCACAATCTCTGAACCAAAGAAATTTGCTGGTGCAATATATCAGCATGCAGCACTGTTCATCAGCCAGTGTGGAGAATGACAGGCCATTCATTCGCCGAAAACGACGAGCCCCGGTTCGCTGATTCTAGCAGATGATGACTGTTCTCTGTCTGGACAAGAACAGGTGGTCGCACCAGGCCTAGCCACACCTCCAAACAATGCCGGCGAAGACCATATCTTGGACCCGGACTCAGATTCGTCGCTCCCGGTCCCGGATGACAGCTGTGGTGCTGCTAAATCCGACTCCCAGACAAAAAACATAAAAGATCCCTGTGAGTGGCCAAAATATATGAATGGATCTTTACGGGTTATGTTAGTGCAGGCTGGACCACATCGGCATAAATAGGGGTATTTCCCAAGAGATTAGGGTAAACGAAAGTTTTCGGTGGCCCACTTACAATAGGAAGATGGCGAACGGGGAAAGAGTGGAGCGACCAAGGTTGGTCTATTCCAAGTAAAACGACGCAGCCTTCTGTTTTTGCTCCTTTTGCTGCAAACATAATTACATATATAATTGGAGCTTATTTCTTCATCACAACTATCCTCCATAGATGTCGGTATAGCCAAATACTTCAACACTGTCGCGTGCACTGATTAAATACCTCCGTGTCTGGGAAGGGCTTGGTGTGTTTGACTAAAACCAAGGCTCGAATTAAGTGATGGTGTCACATACCCATTGTTAAAGGGCAAAAAGGATATATATTATTTGCTTTATATTTTTAAATACATAAAACGTATCCAGATTATATCAAGCGTTCTATAACAATGCTTAACTCGGTCATGCCTTATGGGATATATTAATTCCTCTCTATGACAACCTGAAGATAAACTGCAGCCTATAATATTCGAGGATATTAAAAAAAGTAAAAAATACTATTCTGTCCCTATTAATTTAGCTTTTCTCTTTCTGAAAATAGATGTTTGTTTAAAACCAGGCAGCTTTTAGGGAAGCAATTCTGTTGTTGGGTTATACAACTGAAGAGTAGGCAGCAGTTGAAGTTGACCGGTTTCTGTGAGCTTTTGTCTGTGTGGAAAGGTAACTTTTGAAAGTGCCATAAGAATGTCTAAGATGTAATCATTTTTGTCTCACCTAGGGTGGCAGAGCTTCCGGGGCATTAGTGATTTTTATCAATGTAATCAGATTGAAAATATTAGGATATATTATTGACATTGAACTGATTATATAGCCTATTAACGAGATGTTTAATTTGTAGCTTAGGCCTATTAATTGGGCTTTTGTTCTGTTCCTTCTGACTTTTAGCTGAGAGAATTTTTGTCTCGCCTAGGGCAGCAGAACGTCCAGGACCGGCCCTGGGCATGATCATGTTGTGGCTCAAGTTAATGAAGTAGAACGTTTGATGCCCTCCAAAAGTAGATCTAAGCACATAAAATAATGATCTTCTATTGTGAGTAGAGAGAGGAAGTGTATGAGAGAAACAGTGCTTTGTGACAAGACAATTCTCCAGGGAAGTTCAGACAGGAGTATAGTTGTACATCTGTGATGGCAAAGGTAAGGGCCTTTTTGTATTTACCTGTGGAGTTTTGTGTCTCTGAGTCTGGTATGATTTAGCCCCCAATGCATAGCCTCAAAGGAATGAGCAGACTTCATGAAAGTTTATTTTGTTCAAAAAGTACATACGTTTTTGCCCCAACATACTTTATTATTTGTGCTCACTTAGAGATTTATGTCAAACCTTGTATTGACTACATTAACCAAACATAAATTAATGCATTGCAAAAATATATATTTTTTTTTTTACAAGTAGGGCCCTGTGTTTTATGACATGATGCCTGATTTTAATGCTGCATTTTCAGCCTTATTCAGACAATTGCTTCAATTCTTTTTATGTATGGTGCTGGACAATCTGACATAAATGAAAAGGAGGACAGTTTGATCAAAAAGCTTTAAATGAAGGTTAAAATCCAGGCATGTCATATGATGGCGCAAACCACAAGGCCCTATTTTTAAGACAAGCCCACTTGTGTGTGACACTGTCAGAGTGAAAGTGAGAAGGATGCAAGGTATTACTAATGATTCATTCCAAGTTGCACAATTCAACAGCCTAAATGTGTCTTGACTCTTGTCCAAATGGATAGACAGGCAACATCCAGGGTTCTTCCTCCACTGCAAAAGACAAATAAAGCATGTACAGAAAGCAGATTATCAACTGTTGTCAAGCACACCTGGGCCAGAAAATATGATTGCCTTCCTCAATAGCAGGCAGCGATTTCTACTAGATGAAAAGCCAAAATTAGTATGACATCCTGGTATTTGAAGCATACTCAATGCGAAGTGGGACATACAATAAAAATGTTATATTTCCGCATACCCCAAAATACTACTATTTAGAACTCAACTACAGTTATTCAGCAGGTGCTTCATCTCTGTCCGGCTCCTTACTATTCACCGTTATAAACATGACAGTATCGATTTAAAGAAGTATGTACAAGAGTGTTTGCTTTTAACCTTTCCACCTTAGCTACTTTTTGAGTGTGTGGCAGATTCATCCCCCCACAGCCTCCCCCTCTGGTGCGCCACTCCAGGAACATCTATATTGTCAAGCCTGAGGAGAGTGAGCCCCAGAGGAGATGGAGCTGTGGTCCCTCATCTCCCTCAGTCACACTTGGCCCAGGGGTTGGGGGAGGCAGAGTAAGATTCGATTCAACCATTGTCAACATACCATACATCAAGTTGAATTCCTTTTCTATTTGAACTGCAGTTTTAACTATGACATGACTTACCTGACTTTATCCTCTTGGCCCCTGGGGAGCATAGGACATTCACCATGGCTCTCCACCTCACTCTTCTGTGAGAGACCTATGGTGGGAAATATACATTTACTTGAGAACTCCAGACACAGTTCAGAAGCGGCCTCCTATGGCCCAGCAGAAGTTGTCTGTGAGAAATAATCCTGAAATAACTGACTGAAATGGTCAAGAAGGTATCTTGCCCAACACACTCTTCTCTTCCATTTTCTCTCATATATCCATATAGGAGTGAATCCTAACTTCCCCTGAAGTCAAATGTTCCCGTTGTCTCCCATTGACATCAACGCAGTGCTAAGTAGTAAAAATTTGACTTGAGTGGAAGTTAGGATTTGCCTCAGAAAATGCACTCTCTGAAAATGACTTGAATTACTATTTTCTTTTTCAGTTTGAAACTGAAGAGAAGAGAACCAATACAAGCCGCTTGTGGTGGGTCCTCGTCTTGGGTCACCTGCCGTCGTTGACAGAGGAGTCCAATCATCCACTCTATGAAACTGTTTTGGTTACACAGGAAACTCGTACGGTGAGACAGACAGAGAAAAGAGATGTTTAACGCTAAGCTTAAATCCAATTAACAACCCAAATAACACTAACAGTAATCCAAATGCAATCTATATGTATGTAAACAGGAAGCATTTACACATTGTACTGTAAACTAAGAATGACAGAGTACAGCAGTAGATATATTACAGTGAGCTATGTCAAGAATCCAGTATATAATACATATGTGGTGAGTGTATACACAGTAACTACAATGCAATGTACAGCAGTAGAAATATTAGAATGAGCTATATGAAGAATACAGTATTTAATCTTAACACTAATTTATTACAAATACTGTAATACCTGGTTTTCCGAGCTGTACATTGTTTTTTCCCCAGTTTGGGTCGCCTGCTGTCGTTGACAGAGAGGAGTCCAATTACCCTCTTTATGAAGAGGTTTTGGTTACGCAGGAAACGCGTACGGTGAGACAACTTTCTCAGTTTTAGCATTTATGTATCTGAAGGACTTTGCACTGCATTATCTATTGTGTTGTGTATGACTTTATTGATGATATATTTAGGCAGATTATTTATTTAATTGTGTTTTATATGATATGACACACAACATGTTAAGAATGTTTCTGCATATGTACCAAGATGATCAAATAAACCTTAACCAGGGTGGCCAAAGTGACAGGAGTGGGTAGCTCCAGTGGCATAGAGGCCAGCAGTAAGACATCGGGGGTGCTCCAAGGCTTCGCTCTGGGCATGGATATCTACTTCATGAAGCAAGAGGATGGTCCAAAGCTGAAGAAAGGACTGAAGTACAAGTTTGGGGAAAAAGAAACGCAAAGTGGCTCAGCAGCTGAATGAAGGGCTGGATGAAGTGTTAACAGAAAATAATCTCATCATCTGAGGTGGAGGAGACGGAGAAAGAGGATGAGGAGCCAAATCAATGTTTATTTGTAAAGTGAAAATAATATAGGGTGTAAGCTGTACAGTGAAAATCTTACTTGGAAGCTCTCAACATTCCAGTAACGTTACACTTTGTCAAAAATATTAGCAATAAAAATAGAAAGTCGTACAAAATATGTAGGAAAATAAACAATTTTTTGTTATTTTAGTCTGCTCTGTTCTATTCTGTCCTATTCTTTTTTTATACTATTCTGTCCTATAATGTTTTATTCTATGAATAGTTGAGATTGTCTGTGAATAAGAAGGCATGATGTTGTTAATCATGATTTGTCAGGACTCTTGACAGCTGCTTTTCCAGGTGTAGATATTTTTACAAGTAACTTTAACAAATGTCCCAATCCACATAGATTGACTCAACCTCAAAATATGTAATAAACAAATAACCTTGAATTCATTGTATTTACATTTCTATCAACAAAATTAAGAGAATAATTTTGCTCAATAAACTATATTTTTTCAAATTATCTTTCTAAAAAACATTTCTATATTGTCACGTTTTCCAAACATTAGGAACACCTTCAAAATATTGAGTTGCACCCCCTTTCACCCTTAGAACAACCTCAATTCGTTAGGGCATGGACTCTACAAGGTGTTGAAAGAGTTCCACAGGGATGCTGGTCCATGTTGACTCCAATGCTTCCCACAGTTGTATCAAGTTGACTGGATGTCCTTTGGGTGGTGGACCATTCTTGATACACACGGGAAACTGTTGAGTGTGACAAACCCAGCAGTGTTGCAGTTCTTGACACAAACCAGTGTGCCTGTCTTGCCCATTCCCCCTCTGAATGGTATACATACACAATCCATGTCTCAATTGTCTCGAGGCTTAAAAATTCTTCTTTAATCTGTCTCCCCCCTTCATCTACACTGAAGTGAATTTAACAAGTGACATCAATAAGAGATCATGGCTCTCACCTGGATTCACCTGGTCAGTCTGTCATGGAAAGAACAGGTGTTCTTAATGTTCTGAATACTCTGTGTTTATCTGTACTATCCATTTGTTGTTAAAAATGTCTAATCAATTGACATTTTTATTTTACTACCCACTAGACCCTGACTTTGAATACCACTGGTCAAATGGAACAGTAACATTGTCTGTTTCTCAAATGGCACCATATAGGGCTGTGGTCAAAAGTAGTGCACTACATAGGGAATAGGGTACCATTTTGATGTACTATAGACAATAGAGAACTCAATGACCTCCACTAATTTATTTGGCTTTTCAACCACCAGGTGGAGGGATTGGACATGTATTCAATTGTAATCATGAGTTGTCATCAGAATATAACTAAACTACATCTGTTTATAAAATTGAAATAAAGTTACCACAATTTTCGTTTTAATCTTTTGATTAGTTACCGTTGATTAGTCTTCAGTTAAGTTAATAAAGACACTCGAATCCTTGAGGACAAATCGTCTTTGGAAAAGAGAGACTCCTCTAGAAATTCAACGTATCCTTTTCTACCATAAGTAATGGGTGTATTAAGGCTGAAAAACAATTATTTTATCACTTTAGACAAGTTCTAATACATTTTGATCGATCTTAGATTGAATTTTATCTAACTTTGTGAAGTAGTCTACTCTACACATTGCAGTCCTTCGTTTAGTGGGCAACAAGTTCACGTAATCAAAAATAATACACTGGCTTTTTTAGATTTGAAATACAAGTTACCAATGTAAACATAAATTTCCTCTTCAATCTTAATTCAATGTATACATGTTAATTTGACCTACATTTCGTCGGTTACACTATGGCCCTGGACCTATTTATTTCCAACGAGCGGAATAACGATCTAAACCAATCAGAGGCAGTAACGGGATCGGAGTGATACACCACAGCGCTGTTTGACGGAAGGATACACTTGGGTGTGATGCGGGACTATAAATAATCATGTGACCTAGCTCGACAGTTGTTTCTCTGTGACATTCAACGAAATTTTGAAGCATTCCGAGCGCCCAGTTCTCCCTCGCAAAATGGCAGTTTAACGTGCAGCGGCTTATCCAGCAGCGGCAACAACCCGGCAGTGCAACGGTCAAGCACTGGCTTTTTTACGCAAAATGGCGTAAGTAAAAATTATACGTATTTTTCCGGGCATGTGTGGCTGGCAAGCAGGCTTGGGAAGTTGTTGTTAGCGTCCTAGCTAGCTAACGCTACAATACAATAGCTTATACTGTTAGCTAACTTTACTTCAGATATTCGATATGTCAGTGTCAGCTAGATTTGGGCTGTCTTTGGCACCTACCCAGCTGTGGAAATAGTAACTCGTATCAACTGTCTGCCTGAAATAACTAACGTTAGATGGCATATGCTAACGTTATTCAGTGTCGGCGTTTCAGTACCTTTCAACAAAGTGACAATACAACCATGTGGATCGCGTGCCATCTACAGTGGGCCATTTAAACCGATATCTACGTCATAACTTATCAACTACCCCCTTCTCATATTGAATAACAATATTGTTATGATTTTTAACTAATGTTATTAAACCCAGGCTCATTAATGAAGTTACTATGCCAGACATGGCAACGTGGCACTTTCAAAATGGCGTACTTTTGTCCTCTCGCTTTCTACTTTCCTTTCATGACAGATGGTTGTTGTGAAAATGGCGGTATCCTCACCCTCCCTTCTCCGTTTCCATAGTGAGTCAGCGAGGAGGCGGCGTTACCGGTCACATCATGACCAAATTAGGCAGCGTTATCCCGTGGCGGAGGGCGGGGAGTTTACCAGCACTGGCGGAATTTCCACTGAAGTATTAGACCAGAATATCTCGTACTATTTTATTGTGAAATACATGAATGCGTTTTAGGAGATATTAAGTCAAAGTTGTTATTGACTCGACTTGTTCCTTTAGCACTTAGTTTAACAACTGGCCTCAGTTTTACCAGGAAACGACCGACTGTAACTGTTGACTAGGTCACTAGGACATAACTTCAGATACCACAGGTTTTACAAGAGATCTCTAGCAGACTGTTTTCATGTGTATTTCCCAAACGCATACTTCCTCGTAAACAAATGCCCCAGTGTTAGGAGGAAGTATTTAATTTGTCCCTACCCCGGTGGGAGGAGTTTGAACCGGTGCATTCTTTGAGCCAGGTGCCCTGCTCAGTCCAACTGCAAGCCAGCTCAAATCAAAAGTGACATAAATATGCATGTGGAGTGATGTGTAGATTCTGTGTTTTCACATGCAAAAGTGATTGCTTTTGATAAATGCTGTATCTGTCTTCAAAGTGAAAACTAGTTAAATATTTATTATATGGAGAAGCTGTATGTTTCTGGAAGACTCACCATGCTGCCTTTGTTGACAACATGACAGAGCAGCGTGATTTGTCAAGGGCGCTCCTCCCTCCCCACTTTCGCCCGACGTGAAGCACTATTCCCCGGTTCAACCCAGGCCAGCGTAATAGAACTTCCTCGATGGGTGTTACTAACACAGTACAATGAGGGTATTCAATGAGTTGTACCATTTAACTGACACCATTTATTGATAGGATCACCTAGCCCTCAAAACAATAACATGTGGCGAAGAGATTATCTTGGAAGAACGATCTGACCTTAAAGGCCATGTACTTTTATAATCTCCACCCGGCACAGTCAGGAGGACTGGCCACCCCTCAGATCCTGGTTCCTCTCTAGGTTTTTTCCTAGGTTCCTTCCTTTCTAGGGAGTTTTTCCTAGCCACCGTGCTTCTACATCTGCATTGCTTGGGGTTTTAGACTGGGTTTGGGGTTTTAGACTGGGTTTCTGTTTTAGCACTTTGTGACATCTGCTGATTTTAAGGAAAGAATGGGGCTTTATAAATACATTTTTAATGATTATTTTCCTTTTTATGTAGCCTAGCTATGATGGTACTAAGGCCCTGTCATACATGCCATCTCACCCCTATCACACCTTCTCTCCTACAGTATGTGTATGTCTACCGGAGAGAATGGGATATGCAAAATACATTTCTGTTGCTCATGTAGTAAATTGACCAATAAAGTAGTGTTCTCTCCTCTGTGGAACTACTTGTCATACTGCAATTTGTAACCCCTATCCCTCCATCTCTCCTTTCTGCTTCCAGTTCTCTCAAACCAACCACCCTCAGCTCTGCTGTTGTCAACCACAGCACGATATCACCGTTCCCCCTAACGACGACAACGTCCGAAGACTCTCTGTTATCCCGTTATAGTACCCTGTTACTGTTGACAGCAACCAGAAGAAGCAGTCATGTCCCTGTTGACTTCCCAACTGGTCTTGGAGGACGTTGGGGCCCTGTTACTGGACAACTGGTTTCTGACGGCTGACCCCATGGGGCCCCGTCTGGACCAAGATGAAGAGGATGATCTACCCCCCTCTCTCTCCTCCTTCTCTTCTTCCCGCTCCCTCTCTCTTTCCAACTCTTCCACCTCTTCCCTCTCTCCCTCCTCTTTGTTTAGTTTGTCTCCTTCCCCCTCCCATCTCTCGTCCTCCGACTCCCTCCCTACATCCCCTCGTCCCTCGTTCCTGGGGAGCAGCAAGGCCGGGTCCGGGGTAGAGGACCACCTGATGCCGTTGACTCCGTGGCTGGACTCTAGCGAGCTGCTCCATGCCCACATGGGAACAAACGTCTGCAGAGGTGAGAACACAGCTGAAAAGAAAACCACAACAAAAACACACAGCTCAAGTGTTGCTAAACACATACTAACTCCTCCTTTGTTTGCTGCCTAACCCTATACGTGGTTCCATCTGTGCTGTTATCACATCTATTAGGCTTTAACCTATCCCCACCTACGCTCTCCCCTGGGCTCGGTTTGTCATAAACCGTTGCCTAATACCAACGTGTATGGTAATTAACCATCGAGGTCGTTAGTAACTACCGGTATTACCCGTTTGCACATCCACATGTGATGACAAGCCGCCCATCACCCCAACAAACTGGTTTGCACCAGATTTCCTGGCTATTACTGTAAAACAAAACTGGTGTCAGCGGTGCTTTTCCTCCTGTTGTACAGGCAGGAAACATGTTGGCAAACAATAGGGTTTTATAGTAGGGTTCCGGTATCAGCAACTCCAATGTCCCTTCAAATCATGATTAGACTGGAATATTGTCTTTCAGGGCAGATTTTTGTTTGGGAAAGAACTTTTCAGAGGACTGATTTTTACTTCGTTATCACTGTACAATAATTATTAAAATTGTCATGTCATAAGCATTGAGTATAATATGTTGTATATTTAAGATGGAATTTACTTATCGCTTCTTCCCCAGATGATGCGTTTTCGGGCATGGACTGGATGGCTGAGAAGATAGACCTGAGTGACTTCGACCTGGACTCTCTGATTGGCTCCTGTTGTTCCGACGCCCCGCCCAGTTCCCCTGAGGAGCTCCTGGCCTCCCTGGAGACCCACATGGACCTAGACCTAGTGGACCCCTTCACCGCCACAATCCCTGCCCCACACGAGGTGCTCTCACTGGGCATCCCTCTGGCTGACCTCCCCTCCATGGAGCTCCCTGAAGAAGAGGTAAGGGATGAGGTCAGAGGTTCTGTGGTGACGGTTCAGGATCAAGAGGTCGTGGTGAAGTCTGAGCCACAGTCTCCAGCACCCCTCTCCATGGGGTATACCCTTGAGCTGGGGAGCGAAGTGGACGTTGATGTCTTGGAAGTCAAAACAACCCACACTCCACCTACCATCATCTCTGAGCCTAGCGACAGCCTCCAGACCACCGCCCCTATCGTCCTCTCCCTCCTGCCCTCAGGCCACTTTGTGGTGGTCCTCTCCCCTAAAGAGGAGCCAACCATCCTCCCCACATCAACCCTCTCAGCCTCCAGTAGCTGTGATGACCAGTCTGATGACAGCGACTCCGGCATCGACTCTGTATCCGGCTCCCCTCCTCACCACCCATCTTCCTCCCCCTCTCCTTCTCCCTCCATAGCCGGGTCCTCCAGGACCAAACCCTACTCCAAACCTGAACCTGAGACTACATCCCCCGCAACCCTCAGCGGCAAGGTCAAATCAGTATCCGGGGCGCCCAAGGTCGTGGAGAAGAAGCTCAAGAAGATGGAGCAGAACAAGACTGCAGCGACACGTTACCGACAGAAGAAGAAGAGTGAACAGGAAGTGTTGAGCGCGGAGTGTTCCGAGCTGGAGCAGAGGAACAGTGAGCTGGCAGAGAAGGCTGACGGCATCAGCAGAGAGATCCAGTACCTCAGAGATCTGATGGAGGAGGTCCGCTCAGCGAAGAACAGGAAGAAGACCACTGTTAGTGTGGCGTAGTCAGCGGAAATTATGGATAGAAGGAAGGCAAGAAAGGGGAATGCATAGAATGAGATCCAGTACCTTGTGGAGGAGGGGCTACGTCTTGGTTATCCACCCTTCTACCAAAGTGTACTTTTGCATACTTGCGGTCTATGATGGGAAGTGTGCATTTGCATACTTTAGGAGAAGAATGGAGAAGGCAGTCGGGTAATGGCTAGAAAGATAATAGAAAAGTTGATGAGATTATTATCAGGGGGAGAAGATGTGGGACTGATTTTAGTCAGGCGGAGCATCAGTCATGCTGGTCTGTTCTGTATGAACCCTATCACAGTGTTACACTGGTATACATACACATTATTAAACACACAAGTGTTGTATGGTATGTCTTGACTAGGCCATGGTTACTGCGTAGGTAGGAAAATGTAGAATTACGACGAACACAAATTAGTATGGCCACACTTACCAAGATCCAACCCATAACCTTCCCCCAAAATACTCCAGTTTCAAAGACCAGTTACAACCCCCCCCCCCCCCCAAACTGTCACCCTACTGTTACTCTTACCCCACTCACCCCTTACCTTCCCCCTCTTTTCTCGTTACCCCAAAACTCTTTGACTTCCTCCATGCAGCTTTAGTCCAGAAAGGGGCCTCGCCCTGTGGCAGATTTTTAATTGTTACACTGAATTCCCTCTGTCACAATGTTATGTTTGGTTTGTATATATCTTCACCTGAACTCTACTCTGGCTTCATCAGGGTTTTATTTAACGCTGGATAGTAGAAAACCATCCATCTACTAGACTGTCCTAGACCTAGTTGGCAACTCTAGTGTAGCTTTTAGCTACATGTTTGTTTGGCTTGTATAAATGCTTTGCTATTGTTTACTATTAAAGCTCCTTATTGAATCTCAACTGATCTGTTTGAAGTGTGATCTTTTATCTGGATTAAGAAGTACATGTTAGCTATTAGTGGCAAATCTAAATGCCATGACAAATGTGCAGTTGAGATGCAAGTTTAGTAAAGCACTAGTAGTGTACACATACGACTGATACCATAGAAGCGTTGGATCATTTTGATCCTGACTAAGCAACAGTACTCTGGTATTCTAAGCCTGTGCAACTGGAATGGCAGGTGAGTCCTGGGAAAAATATTCATGAAGCATCTGAGTGGGAGTGCTGATCTAGGATCAGGTCTCGTGTCCATGTAATCTTGATCTGAAATATAAACCGGTCATAGATCAGCACTCCCTACTTTCAAGTTTTATGAATAGAGACCCTGGGTCTGTCACACTTGAGCTCCAACCTGAGCTTCGTGAATATCGGGTCTCTTAAGCATCTTGGAGTAGGGGTGCTGATTTGAGCTCAGTTTTGCCTTTTAATTCACAATGAATAAGAGTACATGGACAGGGAGGACTGATCCTAGATTGACTCTTGATACATACGGCCCCAGGTATACCTGATTTACATGTAAGATTGCGCAAACAGGAAATGTCTGGGTAGTTGGTAGTGCAAACATCCATGCTATAACTAGTACAGCTATACTACTTGTCATTGAGCAATAGCTAATGCAGGGGTTGGCAAGTACACTACTACATGTTTGAGCTTTTAGAGTGATTAGCTCTTATTGTTTGTTTTTAAATGTTATTTAGATAATTATTAAACAAGCTATGTATCCTTTATTAAACCATAAGGATATATAGCAGGGGTTGTCAACTGGTGGGTCTCACATTTGTTTTCAGAATACATTTTTAGCATAAAAAAATTGGGGCATAAAGTAATAAAATCACCAGGAATTCACCTCAAAATGTTGTTTAGGAAATCCATTCCCAAGTATTTCCACTCACAAATAGAGACGTGATCTTGTAAGCAAGGTTTGAAATAATTGTTTCTGTCAAATACAATATCTGTTTGGGCTTCTTACGTCAATTTTTAGAGTACAAATGATGAATAATTATGTTCCGGCGCCCCGACCAGCCGCTCAAGAAAAACATTGTCCCGCGGCTGAATCTAGTTGATGATCCCTGGTCTATAGAATCTATATAATATCAGTGTTTGTCATTGTGCTTTAAGGGTTAGCCAGTACACCCTGCTTTAACAAGCTTCGCTTATACTGTGTCATTAGCTGTTTTACAATAACATTTGTATAAAAAATATTTTATCCTTAATTAAACAATTTAAAGACTAATCTTCTGAAAATAAGCCTTGGTGCGAGTTGAGCTATTTCAGAAAGTCTTAGAAAACAGGTTTGAACCGGCTAACATTGGACACATTTTCTTGCCATTGGCTGAAGGAACAAAACCCAAAGAGCAGAAGTGAGACAGAGAAAAAAGAGGTGTGTGAGTGAGAAAGAGACTGAGTGGGGGAGTATAGAGAGAAGCACAGCTGTGAAAATGTCTCACAGGAAAGAATCTCTGTCTATCTCCCCCATTTGTTTTATCTGAAACCAGACAGACTGAGTGGAAACATTTGTCTCTGTCTCTCTGTGTGTGTGTGTGTGTGTGTGTGTGTGTGTGTGTGTGTGTGTGTGTGTGTGTGTGTGTGTGTGTGTGGCAAAAAGCTGTGGGTTGACAGCTTGTGTGTCAGTGAGTGAGAGAGAGAAAAAGGTTGTGGGTTAGTGTGTGAGTATGTGCAATGAAAATAGTGTCTATATGGTCATTAGACTGTTTATTTGTGTGTGTCTATATGTAAGACTAATGCACGTGTATGCGAGAGTGTGTACAAATGTTTGTGTGAAAGAGTTCAGTGGGTTGAAAGAAACATGGCAGGCAGATGTGTACATTTAGCTAGGGCAGTAAAACGTCACAGATTTATTTTACCTTTATTTACAACCGTGTAAGCCGGGAGGACACACACAGACACACAGACACACACACAGAATCCACAGTAGTGAGGCCTTCCACTCCTGCACAGGCCCTGATAAGAACCACCCTGATAGAGGGGGGGGGGGGGGAGAAGGAGAGAGTGGAAACGATAAGGGGAGAGAGTTAGAAAGAAAGCTAGAGGGAGAGAGCGAGAGTAGAAGAGAGAGGAGGGAGAGAATAGCTAGTCAGTTGTGCAACTGAATGCATTCAACTGAAATGTGTCTTCTGCATTTAACCCAACTCGTCTGAATCAGAGAGGTGCAGGGGGGAGGGGGCCTTAATCGACATCCACGTCATCGCGCCTGGGGAGCAGTTGTTGTTGGGAGTTAACTGCCTTGCTCAAGGGCAGAACGGCAGATTTATCTACCTTTCTGGCTCTGGGTATCGAACCAGCGACCTTTCAGTTGCTGGCCCAATGCTCTTAACCGCTAGACGGAGGGAGAGCAATAGAAAGAGAGGGAGAGAGGTCAAGTGAGAGGCATGTCAAGCCAAGGCAAATGCCATGCAGGGAATGAATGCCTGTTTGAAATGGGACTTGAAATGGCTCCAGACCTGGGTTCAAATACCATTTGAAATCATTTCAAATACTTGATCTGTGCTTGATTGAGGTTGAAATGGAACTAATAGAGAAGTCCCAAAAGTGAAAAACCGGCCCACATGTGACCTGGCACTCCAGGCAGACTAAAGCAAATACTCTATTTGAACGTTTTCGAATAGTATTTGAACCCAGGTCTGAATAGCTCATTAGGAGATCATGGGTGTGAGTGCTGGGATCGACGAAGCGTTTTAAAGCAGGCTGACTGAAGATGAGCCTTGACTTGTAGTGTTCATTCCACATGAATCTACTGTTATTTGGCTTGCGTACCAAATGGCACCCTATTCCCCATGGGACCTGGTCAAAAGGAGTGTACTACGTAGGGAATAGGGTGCCATTTGGGATGCATCCTACCGACCACAATGGGCTTCATTCATTAATGGCTTGGGTTGGCTTGTCAGTATGCTTTTGGTGTTTTGAGCCATTCACAATAACAGGGATTCTCACTGGCGTGTGTGTGTGTGTTTCATGATTCACTGGCCCTAAACTAAGGTTTGATCAGGCCACAGCCACATAGCAGTTACTGGTGGTATGTAGTGTTAATTATAACTCTTGGCTAGAGCCCAGGTAGAGGCCTCATTGGTTGAAATCTCTTGGAGCACGGATCCCTTTAACGGGATCATTTTCGTAAACAACCGCTGAATTGCAGAGCGCCAAATTCAAAAGAAATTACTACAAATATTTATTTTCATGAAATCACAAGTGAAATATACCAAAAGACAGCTTAGTTTGTTGTTAATCCACCTATCGTGTCAGATTTTGAAAATATGCTTTACAGCGAAAGCAATCCAAGCGTTTGTGAGTTTATCGATCACAAACAAAACATTACAGACAGCTAGCAGCAATGTAGATTGGTCACGAAAGCCAGAAAAGCAATAAAATTAATCGCTTACCTTTGATGATCTTCAGATGTTTGCACTCACGAGACTCCCAGTTACACAATGAATGTTCCTTTTGTTCGATAAATATTATTTTTATATCCAAAAACCTCCATTTGGTTGGTGCGTTATGTTCAGAAATCAACAGGCTCGAGCAGTCATGAAGGGCAGACAAAAATTACAAATAGTATCCGAAAGTTCGTAGAAACATGTCAAACTTTTTTTATAATCAATCCTCAGGTTGTTTTTAACATAAATAATCGATAATATTTCAACCGGACGGTAAACTATTCAATAACAGAGATAAAGAAAATGTCGAGCTACAACTTTCGTGCGCATGAACTAATGGAAGGACATCCATCTATCCACTGACGCGCTTTGATAAATCTCGCTCATTTTTCAGAATAAAAGCTTGAAACTATGTCTAAAGACTGTTCACACCCCGTGGAAGCCATTGGAAAATGAATCTGGTTGATATCCATTTAAATGGAGGAAAGGCAGGCAATGGAACAGGGATTTTTCAAAATAAAAGACACTTCCGGGTTGGATTTCCTCAGGTTTTCGCCTGCAAAATCAGTTCTGTTATACTCAGAGACAATATTTTGACAGTTTTGGAAACTTTAGAGTGTTTTCTATCCTAATCTGTCAATTATATGCATATTCTACCATCTGGGCCTGAGAAATAGGCAGCTTACATTGGGAATGTTATTTTTTCCAAACATAAAAATTCTGCCCCCTAACTTCAAGAGGTTTTAACAAAGGTAAAGAAGATCTGAGTAAGGAATAGTATAGATGTATCTGTCCCCCACTGAGTAGATCCAAAGAGGGACTACAGTACCATGAAACCGAGACTGCATCCCAATGGCACCTATAGGGTTCTGGTCAAAAGTGGTGCACTGTGTAGGGAATAGTGCTATTTGGGACGTGACCTCTAGCAGTCCGTTGCTACTTCCCAAAGACTTGTCTAAATGTTATTTTAGGCACTTGCTTTTCAAAGCATAAAATACTATACCTAACAAAAATGATGGGGAAGCAACTTTGATTCAACCAGCGTGTGCCCAGTGGGGATAGTCTCTTTCTACCTCTCTCTCCTCTTCCCTTCTTTCCAACCCCCTCTCTTCTGGCTCTCTCTCTCGCTACTGTATACAGGAGTCTAAAACCAGATGACTCGTCTCAAGTAGGTCTATTTTAGGCTAACTTTAATCTGAAGCAGAACTTAACCCAGCAACTCTTCAACTCAGTCAGTCACAGGACAAGCGCACTGGTCTGCGTCATAAAGATGGTTGAGTAAGCTGAGTTGACTGAGGGGTAACACAGAGGTGTGGTAGTGATAGGTTTAGCAATGGCCCTACTTCTCTGAGAGTATATATAGTTCCCTAATCCCCAGCCATCAGCCTGTTAATGGGCTCAGATAATGTCACTGTGACCAGATAATTAGACTGTGTGTGATAATTAGTGTGTGTGTGTGAGAGTGAGTGAGTGAGTGAGTGAGTGAGTGAGTGAGAGACAGAGACAGAGACAGAGACAGAGACAGAGACAGAGACAGAGACAGAGAGAGAGAGAGAGAGAGAGAGAGAGAGAGAGAGAGAGAGAGAGAGAGACCAGGTAATTAGCCTGAAGGCTCGGGATCAGAGTGAGTCATCTAGGGACATGTCAGTCAGTATACAGACATGTGAGAGAGGAAGAAAGAGGAAGTAGGGGGTGGAGCTTAAATAGTTAGTTAAATCAAATACAAGTTCAACTGAATGACAACAAAGACAGAATACAATATGGAATTGTATTGAATAGTTTGGGGTAGCCTCATCTCCGTGGAATGCTCCTCAGAGCCAGATGCTGATAACAAGTTGCCCTATGCTGGAAGAACGGGGATGCGATGACAGGCCTTCAGTCGGTGGTGGGGAGGTGGAAGGTCGTTGAAAGGCTGTTGCTGCAAAACAGCAAGTGGGAGACAAAGTTTGAGTTGACATAAATACTCCCCTAGATTCATGCTCATTGGTTGAAAGAAAGGAAAGTGATTACTGCACGAGTGAGCCCATAGGTTAATCAGCAAGCGGGGTGGGATTGCCTTAGTGTGCCATGCTCATAGGCTGAAATGAATAGGTGAATGACATTCTGCATTCTTGCTAATAGTAAAGGAGGAGGAGAGACATGACGCTATGCTGATGAGGTAACATTATAGACACTACCATACCTGCAATGTTGATGAGGTAACATTATAGACACTACCATACCTGCTATGTTGATGAGGTAACATTATAGACACTAACATACCTGCTATGTTGATGAGGTAACATAGACACTAACATACCTGCTATGCTGATGAGGTAACATTATAGACACTACCGTACCTGCTATGTTGATGAGGTAACATTATAGACACTAACATACCTGCTATGCTGATGAGGTAACATTATAGACACTACCATACCTGCTATGCTGATGAGGTAACATTATAGACACTACCGTACCTGCTATGTTGATGAGGTAACATTATAGACACTACCATACCTGCTATGTTGATGAGGTAACATTATAGACACTAACATACCTGCTATGTTGATGAGGTAACATAGACACTAACATACCTGCTATGCTGATGAGGTAACATTATAGACACTACCGTACCTGCTATGTTGATGAGGTAACATTATAGACACTACCATACCTGCTATGTTGATGAGGTAACATTATAGACACTAACATACCTGCTATGTTGATGAGGTAACATAGACACTAACATACCTGCTATGCTGATGAGGTAACATTATAGACACTACCATACCTGCTATGCTGATGAGGTAACATTATAGACACTAACATACCTGCTATGCTGATGAGGTAACATTATAGACACTAACATACCTGCTATGTTGATGACGTAACATTATAGACACTACCATACCTGCTATGTTGATGAGGTAACATTATAGACACTACCATACCTGCTATGTTGATGAGGTAACATAGACACTAACATACCTGCTATGTTGATGAGGTAACATTATAGACACTACCATACCTGCTATGTTGATGAGGTAACATTATAGACACTACCATACCTGCTATGTTGATAAGGTAACATTATAGACACTAACATACCTGCTATGTTGATGACGTAACATTATAGACACTACCATACCTGCTATGTTGATGAGGTAACATTATAGACACTACCATACCTGCTATGTTGATAAGGTAACATTATAGACACTAACATACCTGCTATGTTGATGACGTAACATTATAGACACTACCATACCTGCTATGTTGATAAGGTAACATTATAGACACTAACATACCTGCTATGTTGATGAGGTAACATTATAGACACTACCATACCTGCTATGTTGATGAGGTAACATTATAGACACTACCATACCTGCTATGTTGATAAGGTAACATTATAGACACTAACATACCTGCTATGTTGATGACGTAACATTATAGACACTAACATACCTGCTATGTTGATGACGTAACATTATAGACACTACCATACCTGCTATGTTGATAAGGTAACATTATAGACACTAACATACCTGCTATGTTGATGACGTAACATTATAGACACTAACATACCTGCTATGCTGATGAGGTAACATTATAGACACTAACATACCTGCTATGTTGATGACGTAACATTATAGACACTACCATACCTGCTATGTTGATGAGGTAACATTATAGACACTACCATACCTGCTATGTTGATGAGGTAACATAGACACTAACATACCTGCTATGTTGATGACGTAACATTATAGACACTACCATACCTGCTATGTTGATGAGGTAACATTATAGACACTACCATACCTGCTATGTTGATGAGGTAACATTATAGACACTACCATACCTGCTATGTTGATAAGGTAACATTATAGACACTAACATACCTGCTATGTTGATGACGTAACATTATAGACACTACCATACCTGCTATGTTGATAAGGTAACATTATAGACACTAACATACCTGCTATGTTGATGAGGTAACATTATAGACACTACCATACCTGCTATGCTGATGAGGTAACATTATAGACACTACCATACCTGCTATGTTGATGAGGTAACATTATAGACACTACCATACCTGCTATGTTGATGAGGTAACATAGACACTAACATACCTGCTATGTTGATGACGTAACATTATAGACACTAACATACCTGCTATGTTGATGAGGTAACATTATAGACACTACCGTACCTGCTATGTTGATGAGGTAACATTATAGACACTACCATACCTGCTATGCTGATGAGGTAACATTATAGACACTAACATACCTGCTATGTTGATGACGTAACATTATAGACACTACCATACCTGCTATGCTGATGAGGTAACATTATAGACACTAACATACCTGCTATGTTGATGACGTAACATGATAGACACTAACATACCTGCTATGCTGATGAGGTAACATTATAGACACTACCATACCTGCTATGTTGATGACGTAACATTATAGACACTACCATACCTGCTATGTTGATGATGTAACATTATAGACACTAACATACCTGCTATGCTGATGAGGTAACATTATAGACACTAACATACCTGCTATGTTGATGAGGTAACATTATAGACACTACCATACCTGCTATGTTGATGAGGTAACATTATAGACACTAACATACCTGCTATGTTGATGACGTAACATTATAGACACTACCATACCTGCTATGCTGATGAGGTAACATTATAGACACTAACATACCTGCTATGCTGATGAGGTAACATAGACACTAACATACCTGCTATGTTGATGAGGTAACATTATAGACACTACCATACCTGCTATGTTGATGAGGTAACATTATAGACACTAACATACCTGCTATGCTGATGAGGTAACATTATAGACACTAACGTACCTGCTATGCTGATGAGGTAACATAGACACTAACATACCTGCTATGTTGATGAGGTAACATTATAGACACTACCATACCTGCTATGTTGATGAGGTAACATTATAGACACTAACATACCTGCTATGCTGATGAGGTAACATTATAGACACTAACGTACCTGCTATGTTGATGAGGTAACATTATAGACACTACCATACCTGCTATGCTGATGAGGTAACATTATAGACACTACCATACCTGCTATGCTGATGAGGTAACATTATAGACACTAACGTACCTGCTATGCTGATGAGGTAACATTATAGACACTAACATACCTGCTATGTTGATGAGGTAACATTATAGACACTACCATACCTGCTATGTTGATGAGGTAACATTATAGACACTACCATACCTGCTATGCTGATGAGGTAACATTATAGACACTACCCTACCTGCTATGCTGATGACGTAACATTATAGACACTAACGTACCTGCTATGCTGATGAGGTAACATTATAGACACTAACGTACCTGCTATGCTGATGAGGTAACATTATAGACACTAACGTACCTGCTATGCTGATGAGGTAACATTATAGACACTACCCTACCTGCTATGCTGACTAGGTAAAATTATAAACACCACCATAGATACCTGCTATTCTTATGAGGTAACATTATAATCCTTACCAAATGCCTGCTATGCTAATGAGGCAACATTATAAACACTACCCAATAAATACCGGTTGTGTTTATGAGGTAACGTTATCGACACTACCATATGAATAAAAACGATGTGAATTATGTGCGTTTATGAATAAAAAGTAACACTAGACTAGTCTCTAGACTGTGTGTGTGTGTGTGTTTATGTGTGTGTGTGTGTGTGTGTGTAAGCGAGAGGTGTGTATAAGGAAACTATGAGTCACTGTGAAAGAACCAGTGGTATGGTGTCATTCTACATTTCTAGAGAATTGGGAAGGAAGGACTTGAGGTACTGTAACGTTAATAATATTTTCAAACCTCGACTCAATCAGCAATAAAGATAAACAAAGTAAACTTGTCACGGATAATGTGAACATTTAGGATAATATGATGAATATAAATATAGCATCAAAGAAACAATTGCATTGGCAAATATGTGTGTCTTCCTAGGGTACTCCTCTTTTGTAAACTTTAAAACGTTTTTCTCTCTGTCCCTTGTCTGATTTGTGTTGTGCTTTTTAAGATATGCTAGCAAACATACAGAAATGCACTCGTGATAAAAGTAGGCCTCCAAGTCTTAATTTCATAAATGTACAGTACCTTCCCGCCTTTTTACCTCTAATGCTAGAGTGCCACCTGGTGTCCTTACTGAAAACTACACTTCCCAATTTTTATGATAACATAATCACCGTAGACTGTCATGTGACCAGCAAACATTGGGCTTGTTCCGACATTGCAGCCGACTGACTGATCTACAAATCACCTTGCATCATAAATAACGATATTATTATTTGTAGATCAGTCAGTCAGCCAGCATTTGCATCACGGTTTTGATGCTCCAGAACACTACCACGGCTTTTACGAGAAACGGAAAGTTGACCGAACTAAGGTTGTTGTTACGGTATGATAGAAACGACACTGTTATACAGCGCTCACCTCCATCATTCTGAACTCTTTTGAATGAACACCAAGAACCAACGGGAGTCGTTTTGAACCCACGTTCTAGCTGTATGCTGCTTGCACGGTTTCTAAGAAGGTACCGTAAGTAGGTCGACAAACATCGATGCTAGCTACAGTTATACCAGATAATGTTATTTAACCAAATATTTTTGAGATCCATTACTGGGAGTTACAGGCTAGGTACTGTTTGTAGCACAGATAATTTTCGACCAACCTTAACTTGAATGTCCGTGTCCAGTTTCAGGTGGTGGGTTTGAATTTAGAAAATGCTCGGTTATTAAAATAAATACATGTTTTGCTCCATTAAGTTATTCAACAATGTGTACGGCGCCATCTTGTCTATTTCAAATCTCTCATTGATTGAGACAGGTCCACCCCAAAGTGCAGCATGTCATGATGACACTCATCTTTTCTTACCGTCCTTGTATTACAGACTTCCCATCTTTCTCTCTCTCTATTTCCCTTTTTCTCCCCCCTCTCCTGACCTCACTCTCTTCCTCCCCCTCTGTCTTTTCCCTTCACTACCTGCCTCCATCAGGATGTCATCATCTCTTCCCCGACCTCGTCATGTGATCTGGGAGACAGAGGAGCTGGTGGCCTACCTCCACCCCCAGCCCTGGACCCCAGGTAGATGCATATTCTTTACCACAATACCTAGCTCTGGTCCAGGGCCCGGTTTCCCAAAAGCATCCAAGCTGTTTCCCTAATATCCAAGCTGTTTCCCTAAACCATCGCTATTAACGCTGCACTTGAAAACGCTTGTAATCTAACGCCTGCCTCAGACCACTCGTGGAACCTGTTTTTCCCCCCTCCTGTGTCACTTAATATACAGAAAATCTCAACTGAACATAGAATCACATGGTTGATCCATCTCTACGACCACTGATAACTTCAGAACAAAAGTTGACTACAAAGATGAAGTTGCCAATGTCTTTGCAGTTGATGCAAACAAGCCAAAGATAGCCTACTGTTTATAGCATATGTGTTTTCAATCAATGTGAGACAGTATGTCCACAGCAAAGTATAATTCCATCAACTTTTCAAAGCGCAGGTAGTGCATTCAGATTCCTATCACCTGAAGCATGCGCAGAAACATGTGCAAGAGCTCGGCAAGTATGCCTGTGTCTCGTGCATGTATTTTTGTCTTGTGCTCATGCTTCAGGTGATAGGAATCTGAAGGCACTACCCGCGCTTTGAAAGGTTGATGGAATTATACTTTCCTGTGGACATATACTTTCCTGTGGATATATTGTCTCATATACCGACCAAAAGGACCAACCACACAGACAACCAGTAAAGTACATTCAATTATAATTAGAATGTTGAATAAAATGACGTCTTGTAGAAGTTGAGAGGAAACTGTCCCGATTCAAACGCTCATTTCTGCCCAACGTAGAATTCAATGTAATTCATCGTCGGGTTTCCAGCCAAGTAACACACCTCATGTCAATCCATTGCTTTTACATTTTATAATAGTCAGTTGCTACGCAACCACTGAACATGTACAGTTTACTGTGCAATCCTATAGTATACTGTCATCTACTATATCTTGCTGTCTGGCACCCTATCCCCTCTATAGTGCACTGCATAGGGAATAGGGTTCCTTTTGGGACAATCTTTATCTTCATATATGGAATATCAATCACAGGCACTACCATCCTGGAGCCGAAGACCCCCAGAGGCCCCGATGAGGAACCAAGCACAGCTCAAGGCAGTCTCTTCAGGCTGGGTGAGGGAGCCTACCTGAGGTTGCTGCTGGGGGCCAGGGAGGTGGGGGCCCTGCTGTGTGAGAGGCTGGGCGTGAAGAGATGTGCCCTGGTCTGCAGGCCCCACCCAGACAGTAACAGTCCACCCCAGGTCTGTTGTGTTTGTACTCTACTCTTTTCTACTTTACTATTATTCAACTCTATTCTACTTTACTCTTTTCTATTTTATTCTACTCTTTTAAATTCTTCTATCTTCTAAATTACTCTTATTCTATTCTGCTATTTTCTATTTTTACTTCATTCTTTTTTATTCTATTGTGTGTCTCATCTAGTTTTGAATAAAAACTGACAATATAATTTATGTTGATGAACAAAAACATTACATTTGTGTTTAGATAGCACCATAATTCTGTCCTCCTTTCTAGTATGAACAGGTAGCCTAGTAATAGTCCCTGTTATTGACTCACAGATCCGGGTGCTGCCGCTACACGGCCTTGACAGTGAGTGGCGCCCCCACCTGGCGGGAGATGAGCACTACACCCACCACGACCCCGGCTACGTCACCTCTAAAAGCGGCCCTCGATGGACTGACACGTCCCTCCAAGAGATCCAGGCTGAGATCCAGGCCCAGCTCCCTTCCACCAATGCCCTACCAAACCTCACCTTCCTGGGGGAAGACCCATCGCACCCCGGCCTCTTCTCCCGGATTGTCCGTGGAGAGGAGCAGCAGTGGAGGGTGTGGGAGGATGAGGGACACGTGGCATTCCTCACCCCCTTCCCCAATGCCCCCGGCATCACCGTACTGGTCCCCCGTCGACCTCTGACCTCGGATATATTTAGACTCGAAGAGGCAGATTATACGAGTTTGGTACTGGCAACCCAGAAGGTGGCCAGGGTTTTGGAAGAGGGTCTCGGAGCTTGGGGGGTGGGGTTGATATTCGAGGGGTTTGAGATTGACTACGCTCATGCTAAATTGATACCTCTGCTCTCTCCGCCCTCCTCTCACCAGGTTGATGGGGGCTCCACCACTGGCTCTCCGCCTCCTCAGGCCCAGTTTAGTGCCACCTATCCTGGGTTTGTGACCTCGGAGGATGGCCCTGAGGCCAGCCTGGAGTGTTTGAAGGAGTTACAGGCCAAAATCACACAGTAATGATCATGTAATTAATGACTATTACTAGGCTACATTGACATGTTATGAAATATGTATGTAATTGCATATTATGAAGGACCTGAAACTGGGTGATTATAGTATTGATGTATTGCACTTGACTACATACATTCCAATTGCATTATTGGTTGACTTGGTAATGGGATAGCTTTTTTTCAATACTAAGCCTGTTGATTCATGTACATACTGATTTGGTATACCAAATTCTATAGATGTTTCTGTAATTCATTTTATTATCAACTTGAAATAGGACAACAATCAATAGCTTTATTTGATAAACATGGTACGGTCAGGTTTTTAGACATATCCTTTGAAAAGTACTTAACAGTAGCATGGAAAAATACATGATTGTTTGATCAAAATAAACATGTGATTTCTATTATGTTTTGTAAAGTTTATTTTCAGATGATATTAGTAAGAGCACAACAGGCTGAGAAAACGCAAAGAAATGAACCGCCATCTTTCATTGTCAAATGTTACTATACATATGTCATTACTCATTATCCATCTAATTGTATTAAATTAGTACAAACGACCATGAATCCAAGCACCTTCATATAGGGCTAGTTCACCCAAATTACAAAATGAAGTATTGGATTCCTTCAAAAGTTTACATTTGAAACAAATGTCAAATAGACATTTTTTTTCTTACCCTGTAAGCAATGTAATTTAGTGAACAATCCCTTTAATCATTATATTACATATGCTTCAGTCATATCATTGAATCATCCTCACCCAGCGTTTTCTCTCTCAATTATGTTTTGCGGGATCTATTTACAGAGTTCAGCGCTCACAACACATCTGCATATTCCCCTAACGAGGTCTTAAGATCTCTGCCTAACAAGGCTTCTAATTGGTCCCTCAGTGTTTCAATTAAGAGGTTGAATTAATGAGCAGATAAGTGGTTTAATTAGTGGGTTATAAACAGGGCATTACTCGAGAATATCGTTATACAAAGACTGAGGCCGCATCTCAATACTCTTCATGGTTACTAGAGAAACAGAAAGATGGGCTTCATCTCAATACTATTTCCATGGTTACTAGAGAAACAGAAAGATGGGCTTCATCTCAATACTATTTCCATGGTTACTAGAGAAACAGAAAGATGGGCTTCATCTCAATACTATTTCCATGGTTACTAGAGAAACAGAAAGACTGGTGCTTCATCTCAATACTCTTTCCATGGTTACTAGAGAAACAGAAAGACTGGTGCTTCATCTCAATACTCTTTCCATGGTTACTAGAGAAACAGAAAGACTGGGGCTTCATCTCAATACTATTTCCATGGTTACTAGAGAAACAGAAAGACTGGTGCTTCATCTCAATACTCTTTCCATGGTTACTAGAGAAACAGAAAGACTGGGGCTTCATCTCAATACTATTTCCATGGTTACTAGAGAAACAGAAAGACTGGTGCTTCATCTCAATACTCTTTCCATGGTTACTAGAGAAACAGAAAGACTGGGGCTTCATCTCAATACTATTTCCATGGTTACTAGAGAAACAGAAAGACTGGTGCTTCATCTCAATACTCTTTCCATGGTTACTAGAGAAACAGAAAGACTGGTGCTTCATCTCAATACTCTTTCCATGGTTACTAGAGAAACAGAAAGATAGTTACGGATAGGATTGAGGGAGGGGAAGCTGATCCTAGATCTTTACCTAGGGGAAACTTCAACCAGGCGCATGGCTTCATCTCGATACTCTGTCATGGCTTCCTTTCTTTCAGTACCCCAAACAGGTGAAAGGGCTTAAAAGACATGTCAACCTTTGACAACAAACATAATCTTCAAGGCAATATTATTAGGGTCGCTTTCATTAATGAACACATATCCAAACTTTTTGCAACTGAAAACTTAAGAAAGCGTTTCTTATTGGACAAGTTCATGATAGTCGTTTTTTGTTTCAGTACACTTTCTTCCGTTTGGTGCTTAATAATAAACATGATACAGGTCTACCTCCTGATAACAACCCAGGATTGTAAAGAGACAGGGTTTCTCAACACTTTTATCACAGTCTTAGGAAGGGAAGATGGCGTCTAACTCTGAGCAGCGGGGAAACGCTGACACGGCAGCTTGGGCAGTTTCCTGGTCCGGATGAGATAACACAGAGGCTGAATGAAACTGCTCATAGAGAGCACCGTGTAGACCACGCAGGTCAGTGGTGAGTAGGGCTGCAACGTTTTGATATAGAACCTTAACACAAAGTCAACCAGGGGTTGAATGTAGTGAATGCTAATCAACACAAAAACAGTCAGCCCTTTTTAAAGGCCGGCTTTTTTGATTGGGTGGAACTCCTGTCTGCCTGGACCTGATTTGCTCAGGGACTTAAGGACCAGTATGTTGCAGTTTGAGGTGATCGCCATGGCAATGAGGAGGAGGCTCATGATGACCATCCACTTGCGTTCGGCATTCGCAAACTTCAGCGAGAGGCAGTATGAGGTGGCTGGGGAACACGCCGAAAAACACAGACAGATGAAACTTGGGCTTCTTGATTTTCAGAAAGAACAGTGGGTGACACACAGCAGGGTAGCTGTCCACACATAGACAACATAGCAAAATGATCAAGTCATTTCACATGCCATGGAATGTATTAATCTTTGGTGAAAGTTCCGTTAGTGTGTAAAGAGAGAGAGAGAGCATGTGGGTGTCTCCTAGTGTGTGTGTGTGTTTACCCAGGAGGGAGCATAGAAACAGATCACGGCCCGGGAGACCCATTATGGGAACCATGGCGAACAAGAGGAGGATGTAGAGGGTGTAATGATCGAAAGCAACTTCTTCTGTGGTGTTGTAGGAGGAGTGGCTGGAATTGAGAGTCAGGTTGTTCATGGTGATGGTAGTGATGATGATGATGAGGACTCCTTATAATGCTGTCTCTGGGAGTATAGATGGGTCAGGTTGTCCTTGGTGATGATGATGATGAGGACTCCTTATAATGCTGTCTCTGGGAGTAGAGATGGGTCAGGTTGTCCTTGGTGATGATGATGATGATGATGAGGAGGACTCCATATAATGCTGTCTCTGGGAGTATAGATGGGTCAGGTTGTCCTTGGTGATGATGATGATGATGATGAGGACTCCTTATAATGCTGTCTCTGGGAGTAGAGATGGGTCAGGTTGTCCATGGTGATGATGATGATGAGGACTCCTTATAATGCTGTCTCTGGGAGTATAGATGGGTCAGGTTGTCCTTGGTGATGATGAGGATGATGATGAGGGCTCCTTATAATGCTGTCTCTGGGAGTAGAGATGGTTCAGGTTGTCCTTGGTGATGATGAGGGCTCCTTATAATGCTGTCTCTGGGAGAAGAGATGGGTCAGGTTGTCCTTGGTGATGATGATGATGATGATGATGATGATGATGATGATGAGGGCTCCTTATAATGCTGTCTCTGGGAGAAGAGATGGGTCAGGTTGTCCTTGGTGATGATGAGGGCTCCTTATAATGCTATCTCTGGGAGAAGAGATGGGTCAGGTTGTCCTTGGTGAGGGTGATGATGATGATGATGAGGGCTCCTTATAATGCTGTCTCTGGGAGAAGAGATGGGTCAGGTTGTCCTTGGTGATGATGATGATGAGGGCTCCTTATAATGCTGTCTCTGGGAGAAGAGATGGGTCAGGTTGTCCTTGGTGATGATGATGATGAGGACTCCTTATAATGCTGTCTCTGGGAGAAGAGATGGGTCAGGTTGTCCTTGGTGATGATGAGGGCTCCTTATAATGCTGTCTCTGGGAGTAGAGATGGGTCAGGTTGTCCTTGGTGAGGGTGATGATGATGAGGGCTCCTTATAATGCTGTCTCTGGGAGAAGAGATGGGTCAGGTTGTCCTTGGTGATGATGAGAATGATGATGATGATGATGAGGATGATGATGAGGGCTCCTTATAATGCTGTCTTTGGGAGAAGAGATGGGTCAGGTTGTCCTTGGTGATGATGAGAATGATGATGATGATGATGATGATGATGAGGATGAGGACTCCTTATAATGCTGTCTCTGGGAGTAGAGATGGGTCAGGTTGTCCATGGTGCTGATGATGATGATGATGATGAGGACTCCTTATAATGCTGTCTCTGGGAGTAAAGATGGGTCAGGTTGTTCATGGTGAGGGTGGTGATGATGATGATGATGATGATGATGATGAGGACTCCTTATAATGCTGTCTCTGGGAGTAGAGATGGGTCAGGTTGTCCTTGGTGATGATGATGATGATGATGATGATGATGATGATGATGATGATGATGATGATGAGGACTCCTTATAATGCTGTCTCTGGGAGTAGAGATGGGGCAGGTTGTCCTTGGTGATGATGATGATGATGATGATGATGATGATGATGATGATGATGATGAGGACTCCTTATAATGCTGTCTCTGGGAGTAGAGATGGGTCAGGTTGTCCTTGGTGAGGGTGGTGATGATGATGATGATGATGAGGCCCAAAGAGTTCAGTCTTGGTTTCATTAGACCAAAGAATCTTGTTTGTCATGGTCTGAGAGTCTTTAGGTGCCTTTTGGCAAACTCCAAGTGGGCTGTCATGTGCCTTTTACTGCAGACTGGCTTCCATCTTGCCACTATACCATCAATGCCTGATTGGTTGAGTGCTGCAGAGAGGGTTGTCCTTCTGGAAGCTTCTCCCATCTCCACAGAGGAACACTAGAGCTCTGTCAAAGTGGCCATCGGGTTCTTGGTCATGTCCCTGACCAAGGCCCTTCTCCCCAGATTAAAAAAAAAATATTAAAAAAAATGTAACCTTTATTTAACTAGGCAAGACAGTTAAGAACAAATTCTTATTTACAATGACGGCCTACCGGGGAACAGTGGGTTAACCTTTTATGGCTGCAGGGCGGTGCCGGTACACTTATGACAACAGCCCGTCCAAGTGCAGGGCGCGAAATTCAAAAGATATTTTTTAGAAATATTTAGCTTTCACACATTAACAAGTCCAATACAGCAAATGAAAGATACACATCTTGTGAATCCAGCCAACATGTCCGATTTTTAAAATGTTTTACAGCGAAAACACCACGTATATTTATGTTAGCTCACCACCAAATACAAAAAAGCACAGACATTTTTCACAGCACAGGTAGCTTGCACAAAACCAACCTAACTAACCAAGAACCAACCAAACTAACCAAGAAACAACTTCATCAGATGACAGTCTTATAACAAGTTATACAATAAATCTATGTTTTGTTCGAAAAATGGGCATATTTGAGGTATAAATCATAGTTTTACATTGCAGCTACAATTGGAAATAGCACCGAAGCAGCTAGAACAATTACAGAGACTAAATTGAAATACCTAAATACTCATCATAAAACATTTATGAAAAATACATGGTGTACAGCAAATTAAAGACAAACATCTTGTGAATCCAGACAATATTTCCGATTTTTTAAGTGTTTTACAGCGAAAACACAATATAGCATTATATTAGCTTACTACAATAGCCTACCACACTACCGCATTCATTCATCAAGGCACGTTAGCGATAGCAATAGGCACGTTAGCGAGGGTATATAACAAAGTATTGAGATAAACTTTTGTTATTGACCAAATACTTATTTTCCACCACAATTTGCAAATAAATTCTTTAAAAATCCTACAATGTGATTTTCTGGATTTTTTTTCTCATTTTGTCTGTCATAGTTGAAGTGTACCTATGATGAAAATTACAGGCCTCTCTCATCTTTTTAAGTGGGAGAACTTGCACAATTGGTGGCTGACTAAATACTTTTTTGCCCCACTGTAGATAGGTGTGTGCCTTTCCATATCATGTCCAATCAATTGATTTTACCACAGGTGGACTCCAATCAAATTGTAGAAACATCTCAAGGATGATCAATGGAATAAGGATGCACCTGAGTTCAATTTTGAGTCTCATAGCAAAGGGTCTGAATACTTATGTAAATAAGGTATTTCAGTTTTTTATTTTGAATACATTTGCAAACATTTCTAAAAACCTGTTCTTGCTTTGTCATTGTGGGTTATTGTGTGTAGACTGCTGAGGATTATTTATTTTTTAATCCATTTTAGAATAAGGCTGTAATGTAACAACACGTGGAAAAAGTCAAGGGGTCTGAATACTTTCCGAAGGCAATGTATATATATATATTAAGAATAACTGAGAATCAATATGTAGCCATAGTCTAGTGACTGTATAAAGTCAATGGATCAGTGCACAATAACCCATTCAGGCAAACACTTCACAGTACATGACATGCCCTATTCCAGATGATAAAACGGTGAGTAAACATCATGTGAAATGTAGCTGCCTGTAATATGCCACTGTAAGGGACAGATCAAAATGTACTCACGGGTGGTCCAAAATAGGGGAGGGTTGTCAAACGTTTAAAAATATATATATTTTTACAAATATTCTTTATTTGGCACAGGGGAGGGTAGTATGTTTTTCCCCTGGTTCACATTTGCTCATCTCCTTGTATTTTCTCTATAAACAATGGGTTGTCTTACTTTTGATATTACCCTAATAAAGTTTAGAAACGTTTGTGAAGGTTTGCTATGGTGTGGCTATTATTAAGCTTTAGCTACTGCAGGTCAACTTGAGGTGAGGAAGACTGTATGCATGTCGGTGTCATAGCATGCCACGGCATATCTCTATCTCTCTGAGTTAGGCCTAAGCTTCTCTTACTTTTATATAGGCTTAGTGTGTGTGTGTGTGTGTGTGTGTGTGTGTGTGTGTGTGTGTGTGCGTGCGTGCGTGCGTGCGTGCGTGCGTGCGTGCGTGCGTGTGTGTGTGTGTGTGCGGTTTTGTGTCTGTTGACTTGTTGAGAACTAAATGCCCTAAAGGCATCATTCTTCTGCTAACCTGAGTCTACCCTACAAGACAACCTCAGCCTTATCTGCAAGATCTTGCATTGTATTTCTCATGTCTCTGGTGCTACTGTTGACTTGCATCACCTGTTGACAGTGTGGAGGGCCTAGTTTACTTGGCCCTCTAAGTTGCATCAGAGAGAGAACATATTACATTGTAAGACAGCCAAGATGCGTCCCTACTCACTATATAGTCCACTAGTTTTGACCCGAGCCATATGGCCCTATATAGGCAATAGGGTGCCATTTCGGACGCAGACTTAGTATATGGATACCATGTTGTTCATTACATCTATCCAACTCTACACCCCACCCCTATCTTTGGAGTCATTTCCCTAAACATAATCACGTTACCCCTTTCATAGGCACCGCCCACCCTGTTCAGTACCATCAACCAATCACGACCTTCCGTTGCGGCTGCGCCAAAGAGAGGCCATAATGTTTAGGTTGTCGAGGTTCCCCAGATTGGTCGTATCCATAAGTGTCATCCTCCTACTGTCTCTCTCTCCCTCCCTACCTCTCTCTCTCCCAGGAGACTGTCTTTATTAAGCATTGGCCCCTGTGAAACGGTGCTATATGGAGTAAGGGCCCGGTTTGGCATACAGCTGGGCTTCTGGGGGCCAACAGAGAGATAGAGAGCTTTGCTACAGAGGATAGTGAAGAGCTGTGGCTTTGCTACTGGGAGTCAGTTGGCGTGCTCGACTCGATAGTTTGTAATCAACAGTTATTGAGTCCAGGGTTAACTAGACATATAGATTGGAAACGGAAAACACACACTCACTGAAATTGTTTGTTCTACTAAGGGACTGAGATTTAAGGAGGACTAGTGAAATAGTTTGTTCTACTGAGGGACTGAGACTGAAGGAGAAGAGTGGATGAGGACCAGTGAAATAGTTTGTTCTACTGAGGAACTGAGACTGAAGGAGGACTAGTGAAATAGTTTGCTCTACTGAGGCACTGAGTCTGAAGGAGGAGAGTGGAGGAGGACCTGTGAAATAGTTTGTTCTACTGAGGGACTGAGACTGAAGGAGAAGAGTGGAGGAGGACCAGTGAAATAGTTTGTTCTACTGAGGAACTGAGACTGAAGGAGAGTGGAGTAGGACCAGTGAAATAGTTTGTTCTACTGAGGGATTGAGACTGAAGGAGAGTGGAGGAGGACCAGTAGAGGGACGTATCATCTCTGTTGAGGTAGGTGAGATTTTGATGTAATTGAAAGATAATTGTTTTACTGTATTTGATAGCAATTTGTAAATTTTCTAAGTCGTAATATTGCTCAGAAGAAATGTAAGTGGCTATCTATTGGATTTGAACGAGTAATGCGTTATGATAACGGATTTTTAAGCATCAATTTTAATAGGTGCAGCAAGCGCAATTAAATTATATTTATAAAGTGACAAGTTATCTTTTGACGTCAGCCAACAATATGGAGTGATTTTTGTGCCAATTTCTTTTGGTATGAAAATCCATTCATACAATAACCTGAACAGATGCGTAAATCATATAAAACACTTTTTATGACAACATGCAAAAGTTAATGTAGTGGAATATAATAGCTTGATGATAGCAGGCAGCATGTCAAAGTCTATTGGTCCTCAACTCTGTCATACACAATACAGATACAATGATATACACTACAATTATATACAGCTATACAGTATAGATTATATACAATTATACATTTTTACTTATGTCAATTGTTCCCTTTTTCCCCTGTTTAGAACCAAATCTCTTCTCCACTTTGACCACACCTTCCATGGCGATGATGGCTAACTCCACGGGGATGACCTCCAATGACCTCTCCCTGAACTCAACGTCGACCCTTAGCCCGGAACCTTGGACCCCGCCTCCTTGGTACCAATTCCACGTCTGCTCCGTGGCCCCTTACGGATTCATCTTCTACTTTGGAGTCAAAGTCTTCAACCTGGCCATAGGTGTAGTAGCATGATGTACCACATTTCACATATTGCTCTGGTAGTAGTTGTAGTAGTTATAGTTGGGCAGCAGGGTAGCCTAGTGGTTAGAGCGTTGGACTAGTAACTGAAAGGTTGCAAGTTCAAATCCCCGACAAGGTAAAACTCTGTTGTTCTGCCTCTGAACAAGGCAGTTAACCCACTGTTCCTAGGCTGTCATTGAAAATAAGAATGTGTTCTTAATTGACTTGCGTAGTTAAATAAAGATTTAAAAAAATATATATATCTTTTCAATTTGTAAGTCGCTCTGGATAAGAGCGTCTGCTAAATGACTTAAATGTAAATGTAGTAGGACAATGTACTACATTACCCACAATGCTCTGGTAGCATGTTGTTTATGACGAAAATGAAAACGTCACAGTTTGACACTTTCACGTAGTTGGACTATTAACATGTTCAACTACTTAAGACATTGGCTGGAATCTAGGTTGTGGCTTTAGATTTAGCAAAAATTAACAACTAAGGAAGAAAGTTTCCCTTCTTTCATTGACTTCTCATACCCCAAACCCCGGCCTGATCTGCTTGGTCTGCTTCCCGGAAGTCTTGCAATCTTCCACCTTTGGGTTTAGAAACTCTGTGGCAGCATTATGTACTACAGTACCCATAATGCTGTGGTAGTAAGTGTAGTAGCGTGATATACTACAGTACCCATAATGCTGTGGTAGTAAGTGTAGTAGCGTGATATACTGCAGTACCCATAATGCTGTGGTAGTAAGTGTAGTAGCGTGATGTATCTTTTGACCAGAACCATATGAAGTAGTGCACTGTATAGTAGTGCACTATACAGGGAATAGGGAAAGTAGGACACTATATTGGGAATGGGTGCCATTTTGGACTCAGCCTTGGTAAAGATATTCCTGTCACTAACACAGTGTTGTCCCTACTGTCTATGGGGTCTGATCAAAAGTAGTGCACGACATAGGGAATAGGGTGCCATTTGGGACGCATCCTAACACAGTCCTTATTGATACAACAGGCACACCCTGCAACATACTGGTGCTGTGGAAGATCTCCAGCAGGAAAAGTGACTCGTCCACGTCTGACATCTTCATCTTTAATCTGGCTATAATGGACACCTACTTCTGCCTCATGGGGCCCATAGACATGGTCAACAGGCTGGTCCTGGACCACCAAGGCATCTGGTACTTCCAACGCTTTGCCTACGGGGTCAAAGACACAGGACCCCTCTTCCTGGTGGGTAGATAATAAGACCTAGGTAGTTATGTTACATAGACCTGGGTTATGTTATAATCTGGGTTATGTTATAATCTGGATTATGTTATCTAGTCCTGGGTTATATTATAATGTGGGCTACGTTATATAGACCTGGGTTATGTTATAATCTGGGTTACGTTATAATCTGAGTTATGTTATATAGACCAGGGTTATATTATATTGTGGGTTATGTTATATAGACCTGGGTTATATTATAATATGGGTTATGTTATAATCTGGGTTATATTATATAGACCTGGGTTATATCATAATATGGGTTATGTTATAATCTGGGTTATATTATATAGACCTGGGTTATATTATAATATGGGTTATGTTATAATCTGGGTTATGTTATATAGACCTGGGTTATATTATAATCTGGGTTATGATATAATCTGGGGTGTGTTATAATCTATGTTATGTTATAAAGACCTGGGATATGTTATAATCTGGGTTACGTTATAATCTGAGTTATGTTATATAGACCTGGGTTATTATGTTATAGTCTGGGTTATGTTCATATTATATTCTGGGTTATAATGTGGGTTAGACCTAATCCCTCTCCATCTCTCTCCTCCCAGATGTGTATTTGTCTAGACCTGGGTGGTTATGTTATAATAATCTGTGTCAGGTAGCCTAGCAGTTAAGAGCATTGAACCAAAAGATCGCTGGTTTGAATACCTGAGCAGACTAGGTGAAAAATCTGTCCTTGAGCAAGGCACTTAACCCTAAATTATCCTTGAAGTCTGTCTGGATAAGAGCGTCTGCTAAATTACTCAAATGTAAATGTAAAAAACTGTTATAATTTGGGTCATATTTGAATCTGGGTTATGTTATAATCTGGGTTATTTTATGATGTTCATTATTTTGTAGTCTGGGTTATATTATAATCTGGGTCATGTTATAATTAGAATTATGTTATAATCTGGGTTATATATTAATCTGTGTTATATTATAATCTGAGTTATATTCCATCTCTCTCCTCCCAGGTGTGTATCTGTCTGGACCGCTATGTGGCCGTGGTCCACCCGGTGCTGTTCACCGGTATCCGTGACAACAAGATCCGCGTTGGTGTCTCCGTGGTAACCTGGGCCCTCATCCTGGCCTACAGCCTCACCAAGAGCATCCTGGGAGTCATGTCTGTCAACGAGGTGTTCAGCGGCCTCATCCTCTTCGCCTTCGCCCTCATGATCTACTGTAACCTCTCCATCATATGGGTCCTACGCCGCTCCGTAGCCGGGAAGGAGGTGATGCACCCTGTGAAGAAGAAAGCCTTCAAAATGGTGCTGGTCGTCTTGGGTATAATCTTTGTCAACTACCTTCCTCCTGTGGCTCTTGTTCCGTTCTTCTCCTACTACACGTTCGTCCAGTTCCGCTGTCAGGTGACTATAAGTGTGTTCTCCATCATGGATCTGAGTTGTAGTATGGAGCCACTGCTGTATATTACCAAGATGGACAGGCCTGCGTGTGTACCTGGCTGGTGCTGTGCGGGGGAGAGCTCGGCCAAGAAACCCTACGAGATTAATGTGTGATGGGGCTCATCACTATCCTGCCAAGTTTCAAAGTCAGAAAGCCCACTAAATTCTACGATTCCTCTTCTTAAACTCTGATTTTAAACCTTAACTTTAACCGAACCTTAACCATACTGCTAACCTTATGCCTAACCCTAACCTTAAATTAAGATCAAAAATAAAATTTCTGTTACGACAAAGCCAATTCTGACTTTCCAGCTTGGCCAACGTCTGCAATGTATTCGGCCTGGAACCTTCTAGTACCATGTCTTAGAGAGGAAGAAAATGACATAAGCCCTGACTACATTTAATATGTATACCACATACTTACTTCCTGTTTCCATACAAAACCTCTCCACTTCACTCTGTAAGTACACTTGATGACATCTTATAATATAAATCAAATCAAATCAAATCAAATTTTATTAGTCACATACACATGGTTAGCAGATGTTAATGCGAGTGTAGCGAAATGCTTGTGCTTCTAGTTCCGACAATGCAGTAATAACAACAAGTAATCTAACCTAACAATTCCACAACTACTACCTTATACACGCAAGTGTAAAGGGATAAAGAATATGTACATAAAGATATATGAATGAGTGATGGTACAGAACGGCATAGGCAAGATGCAGTACATGGTATAGAGTACGGTATATACCTATGAGATGAGTACTGTAGGGTATGTAAACATAAAGTGGCATAGTATAAAGTGGCTAGTGGTACATGTATTACATAAGATGGCAAGATGCAGTAGATGATATAGAGTACAGTATATACATATACATAAGAGATGTGTAATGTAGGGTATGTAAACATTATATTAGGTGGCATTGTTTAAAGTGGCTGGTGGTACGTTATTACATAATTTCCATCAATTCCCATTTTTAAAGTGGCTGGAGTTGAGTCAGTATGTTGGCAGCGGCCGCTAAATGTTAGTGGTGGCTGTTTAACAGTCTGATGGCCTTGAGATAGAAGCTGTTTTTCAGTCTCTCGGTCCCTGCATTGATGCACCTGTACTGACCTCGCCTTCTGGATGATAGCGGGGTGAACAGGCAGTGGCTTGGGTGGTTGTTGTCCTTGATGATCTTTATGGCCTTCCTGTGACATCGGGTGGTGTAGGTGTCCTGGAGGGCAGGTAGTTTTCCCCGGGTGATGCGTTCTGCAGACCTCACTACCCTCTGGAGAGCCTTACGGTTGTGGGCGGAGCAGTTGCCGTACCAGGCGGTGATACAGCCCGACAGGATGCTCTCGATTGTGCATCTGTAGAAGTTTGTGAGTGCTTTTGGTGACAAGCCGAATTTCTTCAGCCTCCTGAGGTTGAAGAGGCGCTGCTGCGCCTTCTTCACAACGCTGTCTGTGTGGGTGGACCAATTCAGTTTGTCCGTGATGTGTACACGAGGAACTTAAAACTTTCCACCTTCTCCACTACTGACCCGTCGATGTGGATAGGGGGGTGCTCCCTCTGCTGTTTCCTGAAGTCCACAATCATCTCCTTTGTTTTGTTGACGTTGAGTGTGAGGTTATTTTCCTGACACCACACTCCGAGGGCCCTCACCTCCTCCCTGTAGGCCGTCTCGTCGTTGTTGGTAATCAAGCCTACTACTGTAGTGTCGTCCGCAAACTTGATGATTGAGTTGGAGGCGTGCATGGCCACGCAGTCGTGGGTGAACAGGGAGTACAGGAGAGGGCTCAGAACGCACCCTCCACCCTCCCCACAGAACGCACCCTCCTCTATAGTGTTTGATAGTATGTGTTTAGTGATAAACAATACACTGAGTGTACAAAATATTAGGGGCACCTGCTCTTTCCATGACATAGATTGACCAGGTGAATCCAGGTGTCACTTGTGAAATCCACTTCAATAAGTCTAGATGAAGGGGAGGAGACGGGTTAAAGAAGGGTTTTTAAGTCTTGAAAGAATTGAGACATGGATTGTGTGTGTGTGCCATTCAGAGGGGGTATGGTAGTAGGTGCCAGGCTCACCGGTTTGTGTCAAGAACTCCAACGCTGCTGGGTTTTTCACGCTCAACAGTTTCCTGTGCGCATCAAGAATGATCCACCACCCAAAGGATATCCAGCAAACTTGACACAACTGTGGGGAGCATTGGCGTCAACATGGGCCAGCATCCCTGTGGAACGCTTTCGACACCATGCCCCGACAAATTGAGGCTGTTCTGAGGGCAAAAAGGGGTGCAATTCAATATTAGGAAGGTGTTACTAATGCTTTGTACACTCTGTGTATATTCTGTTAATAATTGGTCTCAATGCTACAGTCAGGATTGTAAAAATTAAATGTATTTGAAGCAATAAATGAATAATTATGTGAATACAGTGCTATACATTTACATTTACATTTAAGTCATTTAGCAGACGCTCTTATCCAGAGCGACTTACAAATTGGTGCATTCACCTAATGACATCCAGTGGAACAGCCACTTTACAATAGTGCATCTAAATCTTTTAAGGGGGGGGGGGGGGGGGCAGAAGGATTGCTTTATCCTATCCTAGGTATTCCTTGAAGAGGTGGGGTTTCAGGTGTCTCCGGAAGGTGGTGATTGACTCCGCTGTCCTGGCGTCGTGAGGGAGTTTGTTCCACCATTGGGGTGCCAGAGCAGCGAACAGTTTTGACTGGGCTGAGCGGGAACTGTACTTCCTCAGTGGTAGGGAGGCGAGCAGGCCAGAGGTGGATGAACGCAGTGCCCTTGTTTGGGTGTAGGGCCTGATCAGAGCCTGAAGGTACTGAGGTGCCGTTCCCCTCACAGCTCCGTAGGCAAGCACCATGGTCTTGTAGCGGATGCGAGCTTCAACTGGAAGCCAGTGGAGAGAGCGGAGGAGCGGGGTGACGTGAGAGAACTTGGGAAGGTTGAACACCAGACGGGCTGCGGCGTTCTGGATGAGTTGTAGGGGTTTGATGGCACAGGCAGGGAGCCCAGCCAACAGCGAGTTGCAGTAATCCAGACGGGAGATGACAAGTGCCTTGATTAGGACCTGCGCCGCTTCCTGTGTGAGGCAGGGTCGTACTCTGCGGATGTTGTAGAGCATGAACCTACAGGAACGGGCCACCGCCTTGATGTTAGTTGAGAACGACAGGGTGTTGTCCAGGATCACGCCAAGGTTCTTAGCGCTCTGGGAGGAGGACACAATGGAGTTGTCAACCGTGATGGCGAGATCATGGAACGGGCAGTCCTTCCCCGGGAGGAAGAGCAGCTCCGTCTTGCCGAGGTTCAGGTTGAGGTGGTGATCCGTCATCCACACTGATATGTCTGCCAGACATGCAGAGATGCGATTCGCCACCTGGTCATCAGAAGGGGGAAAGGAGAAGATTAGTTGTGTGTCGTCTGCATAGCAATGATAGGAGAGACCATGTGAGGTTATGTCAGAGCCAAGTGACTTGGTGTATAGCGAGAATAGGAGAGGGCCTAGAACAGAGCCCTGGGGGACACCAGTGGTGAGAGCGCGTGGTGAGGAGACAGATTCTCGCCACGCCACCTGGTAGGAGCGACCTGTCAGGTAGGACGCAATCCAAGCGTGGGCCGCGCCGGAGATGCCCAACTCGGAGAGGGTGGAGAGGAGGATCTGATGGTTCACAGTATCGAAGGCAGCCGATAGGTCTAGAAGGATGAGAGCAGAGGAAAGAGAGTTAGCTTTAGCAGTGCGGAGCGCCTCCGTGATACAGAGAAGAGCAGTCTCAGTTGAGTGACTAGTCTTGAAACCTGACTGATTTGGATCAAGAAGGTCATTCTGAGAGAGATAGCAGGAGAGCTGGCCAAGGACGGCACGTTCAAGAGTTTTGGAGAGAAAAGAAAGAAGGGATACTGGTCTGTAGTTGTTGACATCGGAGGGATCGAGTGTAGGTTTTTTCAGAAGGGGTGCAACTCTCGCTCTCTTGAAGACGGAAGGGACGTAGCCAGCGGTCAGGGATGAGTTGATGAGCGAGGTGAGGTAAGGGAGAAGGTCTCCGGAAATGGTCTGGAGAAGAGAGGAGGGGATAGGGTCAAGCGGGCAGGTTGTTGGGCGGCCGGCCGTCACAAGACGCGAGATTTCATCTGGAGAGAGAGGAGAGAAAGAGGTCAAAGCACAGGGTAGGGCAGTGTGAGCAGAACCAGCGGTGTCGTTTGACTTAGCAAACGAGGATCGGATGTCGTCGACCTTCTTTTCAAAAGGGTTGACGAAGTCGTCTGCAGAGAGGGAGGAGGGGGGGGAGGGGGAGGAGGATTCAGGAGGGAGGAGAAGGTGGCAAAGAGCTTCCTAGGGTTAGAGGCAGATGCTTGGAATTTAGAGTGGTAGAAAGTGGCTTTAGCAGCAGAGACAGAAGAGGAAAATGTAGAGAGGAGGGAGTGAAAGGATGCCAGGTCCGCAGGGAGGCGAGTTTTCCTCCATTTCCGCTCGGCTGCCCGGAGCCCTGTTCTGTGAGCTCGCAATGAGTCGTCGAGCCACGGAGCGGGAGGGGAGGACCGAGCCGGCCTGGAGGATAGGGGACATAGAGAGTCAAAGGATGCAGAAAGGGAGGAGAGGAGGGTTGAGGAGGCAGAATCAGGAGATAGGTTGGAGAAGGTTTGGGCAGAGGGAAGAGATGATAGGATGGAAGAGGAGAGAGTAGCGGGGGAGAGAGAGCGAAGGTTGGGACGGCGCGATACCATCCGAGTAGGGCCAGTGTGGGAAGTGTTGGATGAGAGCGAGAGGGAAAAGGATACAAGGTAGTGGTCGGAGACTTGGAGGGGAGTTGCAATGAGGTTAGTGGAAGAACAGCATCTAGTAAAGATGAGGTCAAGCGTATTGCCTGCCTTGTGAGTAGGGGGGGAAGGTGAGAGGGTGAGGTCAAAAGAGGAGAGGAGTGGAAAGAAGGAGGCGGAGAGGAATGAGTCAAAGGTAGACATGGGGAGGTTAAAGTCACCCAGAACTGTGAGAGGTGAGCCGTCCTCAGGAAAGGAGCTTATCAAGGCATCAAGCTCATTGATGAACTCTCCAAGGGAACCTGGAGGGCGATAAATGATAAACAGATCTTTCTCATTTGATGTATAAGGTGTAGTAATTCACCAGCTATATTTGACTTCCTTCATGTTGCTAAGACTGTAGGGTGGGAGATGCAACAATGGCCTTGAGAACAGCACGAAGTGTGTTGGTGGTCTTTCGCTGGTCTGTGGTAGGTACGGTCTCATTCATAACTTTTCAGTAATCATCTTTCTCCTATCCTTTACTATTCAATCTATAGACATTTGCAAATTGCTATATAACAATTCACAATAAGTAGCTTCCGAAGGTTTATCCTGGTGTGTATTGTTCATTTCCTTGTTCATATTCATAGCTCTCCCAAGCGGAACAAATATATTTAAATATACTTAAATTAATATATTTTATTACATTTTAGTATGTCTGTGACAAATATAACTAAGTATATTTAAAATGACCTAAATTGAAGCAATTCTAAATACATTTATTAATTGTACAATTTCTAAAGACTGTTGACATCTAGTGGAAGGCATGGGAACTGCAATTTGAGTCTTAAGTCAATGGATACTGTAATGGCATTGAATAGAAAACTACAAAACCTCCCAAAAAACTACTTCCTGAATGGATTCTTCTCAGGTTTTCGCCTGCCAAATCAGTTCTGTTATACTCACAGACACTATTCTAACAGTTTTAGAATCTTTCAGAGTGTTTTCTATCCAAATCTACCAGTTATATGCATATCATATCTTCTGGGTCCGAGTAGCAGGCGGTTTAATTTGGGCATGCTTTTCATCCAAAATTCCGAATGCTGCCCCCTACCCTAGAAAAGTTAAGGCAGCCCCCCGCACCTCTCTGATTCAGAGGCGTTGGGAAATGCCTAGTCAGTTGTACAACTGAATGCCTTCAACTGAAATGTGTCTCCCACATTTAACCCAACCACTCTGAATAAGAGAGGTGCAGGGTGCTGCCTTAATCAACATCCACGTCTTCAGTGCCCAGGGTATAGTGGGTTAAATTCCTTGCTCAGGGGCAGAACGACAGATTTTTACCTTGCCAGCTCGGGGATTCAATCCAGCAACCTTTCAGTTACTGGCCCAATGATCTAACCACTAAGCTACCTGCCGCCAATGTAGGAGCTCCCTAGGTGAGTCCTCCTTACCTTTACTCGACTCAGGCTTAGATATGCTGTCCATGTTCATGGATCTCCTTTCTTGCCACGACTGAAAAAAATAAATACATGTACTGTACATACAACTTTTAACCATTGTGAGAAGACCGTATTAGCAAAAGGACATGCATATTTACATTGCCCTTGGCTGGAACATGAATGACAAGGCTAAAGTCAAGACATATTTCACACAAAAGTAGGAAGGATGCACAATGCATAACATTTTTGGTGATAGCCAAGTTCCTTTCAATAATGTATGAATTGAGGATGAGAGAATCTCAAATAGAGTTTGGTAGAGTTTGGTTTGAGAGCCAAACTGAGAGGCTGTCCTGTTAGGAGAGGTTTTGCTCACCTGCAGACAGGTGTATTGTGTTGTATTTCCATTGTTGGCTATTCATTTTAATTTAGGAAAATCCAGCATTGTTTTATAAAACAGACTTTCCAAACGTGGATCTGTTGTAGTCAAACGTGGGTCTGTTGTAGTCAAACGTGGGTCTGTTGTAGTCAAACGTGGGTCTGTTGTAGTCAAACGTGGGTCTGTTGTAGTCCCCAACAAGTTATTCCTTTTTTTGTCCACATATGGCTTATGTGCAGGACATTTATTTTATATTTTATTCCAAATCCCCCCCTTCATAATGACCAACCTTCCTGCCTACTGGCACAGTACTTCGAAATGGAATTGTATTTAACTTCTGGCTTCCCGCAGACTGTTTTTGTGCAACCCAATACAATTGATGGCAATATTAACGTATGTAATTCATTTTTTCCACCAACTTTCATGTAGTTGCCTTGATCAGCCTGAGCTCTTATCGCCGAAACACAAAACCTTGTGACACCATGAAGGACCCGACGCTGACTCTCAGCCGTTCATGCCTTCACTCAACCCGAGTATACCCTGGTCCTAGCTGGGCAGTTATGCTACTCCCAGACTGCATTGCCCAGCATACAATCCACAGGCTAACATAGGCAATTAGCTAGCACAGCCGAAGTCTATACATGCCATTCCATATTTATTTTGGGTCATAATCATGCTATAATGAGGAAAATATCATCATACCATTGCCCAATAGTCAACTGCATTTCAATCAAAATAATTTGAACTCAGATGCTAATCTGGCTGACATATATACAGTTATTGCTGATGACACTAGCTAGCCAAGTTAGCTAGCTAACCAAACCCATGATGATGGTTAGCTAGAATGCTAGCCATGACCCTCACAGAGACGTCCTTGCAAGACTGACCGCAAAGCGCACCTGGACGGCCCCGCCAGTGGGTACCCTTGAGTGTATGTTGAACTAGATGCGGAAGTTGGACGAGCGAGACGTCTGCATCTACCTCAGAGTTATAGCTGCCTCTCCGGTATGCTAGCCGATAATAACCACAATATGGTTAGTCTAACCATTCCTGGTAAACTAACCTATAATAACCACTATACAGGCCCTATAGACCAGTACAGGCCTAATGATGATACTAGCCTATAGTAACCATGATACAGGCCCTATAGACCAGTACAGGTCTAATGATGATACTAGCCTACAATAACCATGATACAGGCCCTATAGACCAGTACATGTCTAATGATGATACTAGCCTACAATAACCAAGATACAGGCCCTATACACCAGTGCAGGTCTAATGATGATACTAGCCTATAATAACCACTATACGGGCCATATAGACCAGTACAGGTCTAATGATGATACTAGCCTATAATAACCATGATACAGGCCCTATAGACCAGTACAGGTCTAATGATGATACTAGCCTATAATAACCATGATACAGGCCATATAGACAGGTACAGATGTCAAAGAGCTATTTTAAAGCAGTCTCAGAGGTCAACTTCAGGTGGTCCTCTAACGAATTGGATGGTCTCACTTCTCTTGGTCAGGGCCTCATCCCTCTCTTGCACAGCTTTCACAGACTCAGGATTGGCGCTGTGCAGTTGTAGGAATAATCTTTGAAGCCCATTTCCTCCTCTTCCTCTGTCATAGGAAGTGAATCTAAAAATTCCTCCTCTTCATGCCTTGCAACCTTCACAATATCCAAATCGGTTGCCAGTGGGATGACAGGGATGGAAGCCCTCAACGTCACCAGCCGCTCCATCGTCAGCCGTCTCCTAACCACATCTAAAGCCTGTCTTCTCTGTACTCTGTGTTTGAGTCCATGTGCCGGTCCAGCCTGCTGAAATGGGTGGAGCATCCCGTCATTGAACCAAGCTCCTGCATGATATTGACATGGCCCGACTGCCAATGACAAAGGAGCACCCTCTCCTCTGTGTTCCTCACATTGTTGATCTGAATGTGCTTAGATATGTTGAATCTTGACAGTGTTGGGAACATGTCTATCAGTATCCATGTCTGATTTCTATAAATGTATCTGCCACACCACGCCTAAATGTATGCTTATTGGTCAGTTGCGGCCATTTTGTTATTTCCACAATTATCTCATTATTGTGTGCATGTAACTGTACTCAGTCTCTCCTTTACTTTTAGCCAAGAGAGACTGGCATGCATAGTAATAAATATTAGCCCTCTGATTACAGTAAAGAGCAAGACAATAACAGCTTAAATGTCCTGTTTTGAATCCATTCTGAAATAACTGCGTAAAATCAAATCAAATTGTATTCATCACATGAGCCGAATACAACTGGTGTAGAGTTAAAAAATAACATAATAACACAAGTGGAATAAAATACACAAAATGGAACAATATAAAGGGAGTACCATACAGCCTTAGCCTGATTATGCAACCATTTGGATCAGTTATGGGTCTATACCATTTATGTCCAGAAAGGTACATTAGCAGGCTACTCACATGGTGAATTTTGATCACACCACCGTGCTCTCTCTCTCTCTCTCCTTTTAAATTCACAGCCAGGGGCTTATTTATTACAGAAACCGTTTACCGTTTATAAACAAACGGAAGCAAACATAGAAAAATGTGAGTTTCTATTGGACAAATTCAGGTAGGTTCCTCCCCGTTTCGTTTGCTTCCAATTAAGAAACGCTTTGCAACAGAATCAGCATAATGAATATTCCACAGTTCTTTTGATTTCTTTGTTTTACATTCAGCAAGCAAGAGCAAGCTGCTGTCGTAAATAAACACTCAAAATAAGTGTAGCTTTTCCTGGGACTCCAAGAGCTAAAGAGTAATTACTAGAAATAATGAACTATTTGAAATGACAGGCAGCCTAGGATAAACATATCACTCGAAAAAGAAGACATGCAGATCGTCCAGTCATCCACATGGACAGTTGGTATCAACTACTCCAAAACCCAATCTAATCCAATAACTTTTTTCCACATTGAGGAACCATCTCCTTTCGACTCCAAAATGTCCTTTAACTTTTCTAGACGCTCTTCAGTGGACAGAGACTGCAAAGAAACCCTTAAATTACTGTGAAGATAACTTTTTTCATGAGCTGTGGTCCTGGCATAATTTTGTGACGCAATCAGGGCTGGATTAATGCAGGGGTTTACCAGGGCTGGATTAATGCAGGGGTTTACCAGGGCTGGATTAATGCAGGGGTTTACCAGGGCTGGATTAATGCAGGGGTTTACCAGGGCTGGATTAATGCAGGTGTTTACCAGGGCTGGATTAATGCAGGGGTTTACCAGGGCTGGATTAATGCAGGGGTTTACCAGGGCTGGATTAATGCAGGGGTTTACCAGGGCTGGATTAATGCAGGGGTTTACCAGGGCTGGATTAATGCAGGGGTTTACCAGGGCTGAAGCCCCTGGGGCCCGTGTGTGGCCAAGAGCCAACAACAAATGTATAAAAACATGTAATAAATAAGTATTTTTACACACACACACACACACACACACACACACACACACACACACACACACACACACACACACACACACACACACACACACACACACACACACACACACACACACATATATTGTTGGAGTCAGAAATGTACATACACTTAGGTTGGAGTCATTAAAACTTGCTTTTCAACCACTCCACAAATTTCTTGTTAAACAAACTATAGTTTTGGCAAGTTGGTTAGGACATACTTTGTTCATGACACAAGTCATTTTCCCAACAATTGTTTACAGACAGATTATTTCACTTATAATTCACTGTTTCACAATTCCAGTGGGTCAGACGTTTACATACACTAAGTTGACTGTGCCTTTAAACAGTTTGGAAAATTCCAGAAAATCATGTAATGGCTTTAGAAGCTTTTGATAAGCTAATTGACATAATTTGAGTCAATTGGAGGTGTACCTTTGGATGTATTTCAAGGCCTACCTTCAAACTCAGTGCCACTTTGCTTGACATCGTGGGAAAACCTAAAGAAATCAGCCAAGACCTCAGAAAAAAAATGTAGACCTCCACAAGTCTGGTTCATCCTTGGGTCCAATTTCCAAACACCTGAAGGTAACACATTCATCTGTACAAACAATAGTATGCAAATATAAACACCATGGGACCACACAGCCGCCATACAGCTCAGGAAGGAGATGCGTTCTGTCTCCTAGAGATGAACGTACTTTGGTGCGAAAAGTGCAAATCAATCCCAGAACAACAGCAAAGGACCTGGTGAAGATGCTGGAGGAAACAGGTACAAAAGTATCTCGATCCACAGTAAAACGAGTCCTATATCGACATAACCTGAAAGGCTGCTCAGCAAGGAAGAAGCCACTGCTCCAAAACCGCCATAAAAAAAAGCCAGACTACGGTTTGCAACTGCACATGGGGAGAAAGATCGTACTTTTTGGAGAAATGTTCACTGGTCTGATGAAACAAATATAACTGTTTGGCCATAATGACCATCGTTATGTTTGGAGGAAAAAGTTGGAGGCTTGCAAACCGAAGAATACCATCCCAACCGTGAAGCACGAGGGTGGCAGCATCATGTTGTGGGGGTGCTTTTCTGCTGGAGGCACTGGTCCACTTCAGAAAATAGATGGCATCATGAGGAACAAAAATTATGTGGATATATTGAAGCAACATCTCAAGACATCAGTCAGGAAGTTAAAGCTTGGTCGCAAATGGGTCTTCCAAATGGACAATGACCCCAAGCGTACTTCCAAAGGTGTGGCAAAATGGCTTCAGGGCAACAAAGTCAAGGTATTGGAGTGGCCATCACAAAGCCCTGACCTCAATCTTATAGAAAATGTTTGGGCAGAGCTGAAAAACAGAGTGATGGCTAGAATTGGGACCTTTCTCTTGCATTTCAAAGATGATAGTAGAAAAGAATTGTTGTTTTTTTCTTTGTATTTTCTTCTACCAGATCTATTGTGTTATATTCTCCTACATTCAATTCACATTTCCACAAACTTCAAAGTGTTTCCTTTCAAATGGTACCAAGAATATGTATATTCTTGCTCCAGGGCCTGAGCTACAGGCAGTTAGATTTGGTATGTCATTTTAGGCAAAAATTGAAAAAGGTGGGCTATCCCTAAGAACAAACAGCAAAAACATATACACGATCAAATACAAATCTTACAATCGACTATTTAAGACTACCAGAACCCACTGGATTCTCCAATTACATTCAATGAACTACAGGAGAAAATACAAACCCTCCAACCCAAAAAGGCCTGTGGGGTTGATGGTATCCTAAATTAAATGATAAAATATACAGACCACAAATTCCAATTGGCTATACTGAAACTCTTTAACATCATCTTCAGCTCTGTCATCTTCCCCAATATTTGGAACCAGGGACTAATCACCCCAATCTACAAAATTGGAGACAAATTTGACCCCAATAACTACCGGGGGATATGCTTCAACAGCAACCTTGGGAAAATCCTCTGCATTATCACCAACAGCAGACTCGTACATTTCCTCAGCGAAAACAATGTACTGAGCAAATGTCAAATAGGCTTTTTACCAAATAACAGAACACGTATTCACGCTCCACACCCCAATTGACAAACAAACCAGAACAAAGGCAATGTCTTCTCATGCTTTGTTGATTTCAAAAAAGCTTTCGACTCAATCTGGCATAAGGGTCTGCTATACAAATTGATGGAAAGGGATGTTGGGGGAAAAACATAATACAATATAAAATCAATGTACACAAAAAACAAGTGTGCGGTTAAAATTGGCAAAAAACACATTTCTTTCCACAGGGTCAGGGGGGGAGACAGGGATGCAGCTTAAGCCCCACCCTCTTCAACATATATGTCAACGAATTGGCGAGGGCACTAGAACAGTCTGCAGCACCCTACACCCTACTAGAATCTGAAGTGAAATGTCTACTGTTTGCTGATGATCTGGTGCTTCTGACCCCAACCAAGGAGGGCCTACAGCAGCACCTAGATCTTCTGCACAGATTCTGTCACACCTGGGCCCTGAAAGTAAATCTCAGTAAGACAAGAATGATGGTGTTAAAAAAAACGGCCCAGTTACCAGGACCACTAATACAACTTCCATCTAGATACCATTGCCCTAGAGCACACAAAAAACTATACATACCTTGGCCTAAACATCAGCGCTACAGGTAACTTCCACAAAGCTGTGAACGATCTGAGAGAAAAGGCAAGAAGGGCCTTGTATGCCATCAAAAGGAACATAACATTCGAAATACCAGTTAAGATCTGGCAAAAAATACTTGAATCAGTTATAGAACCGCTTGCCCTTTATGGTTGTGAGGTCTGGGGTCCGCTCACCAACCAAGAGTTCATAAAATGGCACAAACACCAAATTGAGACTATGCATGCAGAATTCTGCAAAAATATCCTCTGTGTACAACGTAAAACACCAAATAATGCATGCAGAGCCGTTAAATTCTACAACAACCTAAAAGGAAGCGACTCCCAAACCTTCCATAACAAAGCCATCACCTACAGAGAGATGAACCTCTAAGAAGAGAAGAGAAGAGTTCTCTAAGCAAGCTGGTCCTGGGGCTCTGTTCACAAACACAAACAGACTCCACAGAGCCCCAGGACAGCAACACAATTATACCCAACCAAATTATGAGAAAACAAAAATATTTTTCCTTGACATATTGGAAAGAATTTAAAAAAAACTATGCAAACTAGAATGCTATTTGGCCCTAAACAGCGAGTGCACAGTGGCAGAATACTTGACCACTGTGACTGACCCAAAATAAAGGAAATCTTTGACTATGTACAGACTCAGTGAGCATAGCCTTGCTATTGAGAAAGGTCACCGTAGGCAGAGCAGGCTCTCAAGAAAAGACATGCTGTGCACACTGCCCACAAAATGAGGTGGAAACTGAGCTGCACTTCCTAACATCCTGCCAAATGTATGACCATATTAGAGACACATATTTCCCTCAGATTACACAGACCCACAATGAATTCGAAAACAAATCCAATTTTGATGAACTGCCATATCTATTGGGTAAAATATCACAGTGTGCAATCACAGCAGCAAGATTTGTGACCTTTTGCCACAAGAAAAGGGCAACCAGTGAAGAACAAACAGCATTATAAATAAAACCTATATTTCTTTATTTTCCCTTTTGTACTTATCTATTTGCACTTCTCACTCAATGTCAACAAAACAAAGGAGATGATCGTGGACAGACGAGTACAGTAAGTACTGTACTACATGTTCACCCATGACTACGTGGTCAAGCTCGCCTCCAACTCAATCATCAAGTTTGCAGATGACACAACAGTCAGGCTTGATTACCAACAATGACGAGACAGCTTACAGGGTGGAGGTGAGGGCTCTGGGAGAGTGGGGCCAGGAAAATAACCTCTCACTCAACGTCAACAAAACAAAGGAGATGATTGTGGACTTCAGGAAACAGGAGAGGGTGCACCCCCCTATTCACATCGATGGGACCGCAGTGGAGAAGGTAGAACGCTTCAAGTTCCTTGGTGTACACATCAACAACAAACTGAAATGGACCACCCACACAGACAGTGTGGTGAAGAAGGTGCAACAGAACCTCTTCAACCTCAGGAGGCTGAAAGAATTTGTCTTGGCACCTAAAACCCTCACAAACATTTACAGATGCACAATTGAGAGCATCCTGTTGGGCTGTATCACTGCCTGGCACGGCAACTGCACCATCGGCAAGTATGCCCAACGCATTACCGGGGGCAAACTACCCGCCTTCCAGGACAACTACAGCACCCGATGTCACAGGAAGGCCAAAAAGATCATCAAGGACATCAACCACCCGAGCCACTGCCTGTTTACCTCGCTATCATCCAGAAGGCAAGGTCAGCACAGGTGCATCAAAGCTAGGACCGAGAGACTGAAAAAAAAAAAAAAATCAAATGTACTTATATAGCCCTTCTTACATCAGCTGATATATCAAAGTGCTGCACAGAAACCCAGCCTAAAACCCCAAACAGCAAGCAATGCAGGTGTAAAAGCACGGTGGCTAGGAAAAACTTCCTAGAAAGGCCAAAACATAGGAAGAAACCTATAGAGGAACAAGGCTATGAGAAGTGGCCAGTCCTCTTCTGGCTGTGCCGGGTGGAGATTATAACAGAACATGGCCAAGATGTTCAAATGTTCATAAATGACCAGCATGGTCAAATAATAGTAATCACAGTGAACAGGTCAGGGTTTCATAGCCGCAGGCAGAACAGTTGAAAATGGAGCAGCAGCACGGCCAGGTGGACTGGGGACAACGAGGAGTCATCATGCCATGTAGTCCTGAGGCACGGTCCTAGTGCTCAGGTCCTCCGAGAGAGAGAAAGAAAGAAAGAGAGAAAGAGAGAATTAGAGAGAGCATACTTAAATGCACACAGGACACAGGAGAAATAAGACAGGAGAAATACTCCAGATATAACAGACTGACCCTAGCCCCCCGACACATAAACTACTGCAGCATAAATACTGGAGGCTGAGACAGGAGGGGTCAGGAGACACTGTGACACCATCCGATGATACCCCCGGACAGGGCCAAACAGGCAGGATATAACCCCACCCACTTTGCCAAAGCACAGCCCCCTCACCACTAGTGTGATATCTTCAAACACCAACTTACCATCCTGAGACAAGGCCGAATATAGCCCACAAAGAGATCCGCCACGGCACAACCCAAGGGGGGGGGGGGGGGGGGGGGGACTCAACCCACTCAAGTGACGCACCCCTCCTGTAATAGGGTTAGAGGCAGAGAATCCCAGTGGAGAGAGTGGAACTGGCCAGGCAGAGACAGCACGGGTGGTTCTTTGCTCCAGTGCCTTTCAGTTCACCTTCACACTCCTGGGCCAGACTACATGTAACCGATGTGAAATGGCTAGCTAGTTAGCGGTGGTGCGCGCTAATAGCGTTTCAATCGGTGATATCACTTGCTTTGAGACCTTGAAGTAGTTGTTCCCCTTGCTCTGCAAGGGCCGAGGCTTTTGTGGAGCGATGGGTAACGATGCTTCGTGGGTGACTGTTGTTGATGTGTGCAGAGGGTCCCTGGTTCGAGCCTGGGTATGGGCGAGGGAACGGACTAAAGTTAAACTGTTACATTCACTCAATCATAGGACCTACTGAAGAGATGAGTCTTCAATAAAGACTTAAAGGTTGAGACCGAGTCTGCGTCTCTCACATGGGTAGGCAGACCATTCCATAAAAATGGAGCTCTAAAGGAGAAAGCCCTGCCTCCAGCTGTTTGCTTAGAAATTCTAGGGACAATTACATGCTGACCAGACCGGACACATCGCGTGCGTGAGCGTCGCAAAAATAAATGTAGAAATCCATGTTATTCAATTATTGCACCCACACTGCTCGCGTGCTCCAATGAGCGTCTGCGATGCCAAGAGCTAAAATAGAACTCCTTTCTATTTCTGACGCAGATCGAGCTGAAAGTCCTGCCTCTCCCATCTCCTCATTGGTTTATAGAAGCAGGTACCCACGTGCCATCTCATTGGTTATTCCCACGTGGATGATTGAAAGAGTAAATGTTTTGCCAGTTGTCGTGGTAAAAGTGTAGATGCAATCACCATATAAGTTCAAACATGAAAAGGCCTAGGAGGAGAGATGACTGGAAACGATTCGGTTGGCCGTCTTATGTGTGGAAGTAGAAGACCTTGTTTTATGTATGGAAGTAGAATACCTTAATTGTCGGAGTAGAAGACCTTGTGCATTTCAGGGAAAATAGCAACTCTATGTTTATATCGGAGGACAAATAAGCAAACAACAGCAAGCTAGCTAAATAGGACAAATTAGCTAGCAAGTGCAAGATAACTAGCTAAATTGCCATACATGCTTTTCGACCTGTCCCCAAATTAATGTCATTGGTTCAGAGTTTGTTTTGATATTTTAACCTGGTGTCGTGATTGCGTTTGGTGTAGGGGGACAAAATAAATGTATGCACGATAGCGCACGCGCGCAGCCGGTGTGTGTTCCGTGTTAGGAAGCATGCGTCTTGTGACCTAGGTAAGGCAGGACCAAATCGGAAAGATAGGTAGGAGCAAGCCCATGTAATGCTTTGTAGGTTAGCAGTAAAACCTTGAAATCAGCCCTTGCCTCAACAGGAAGCCAGTGTAGGGAAGCTAGCACTGGAGTAATATGATCAAATGTAGTAATATGATCAAAAAACAGATTCTATATCAAGCCCATCAGACTGTTAAACAGCCTTCACTAGCACATTATAGACTGCTGCCTATAGACATAGACTAGAAATCACTGGCCACTTTAAGAAATGGAACATTCGTCACTTTGATAATGTTTACATATTTTGCATTACTCATCTCATATGTATATACAGTATTCTATACTATTCTACTGTATCTTTGTCCATGCCGCTCTGACATATTTTTAATTCCATTCCTTACTTACATTTGTATGTATTGGGTATATGTTGTGAAATTGTTAGATATTACTTGTTAGATATTACTGCACTGTCAGAGCAAGGAATAACAAGCATTTTGCTACACCTGCAATAACATCTGCTAAACACGTGTATGTGACCAATACAATTTGATTTTAATATGACATTTGAAATGTCTTTATTCTTTTGGAACTTTTGTGAGTGTAATGTTTACTGTCAATTTTTTATCGTTTATTTCACTTTTATTTATTATCTATTTCACTTGCTTTGGCAATGTAATCATATGTTTCCCATGCCATTAATGAACCTTAAATTGAATTCAGAGAGAGAGAGTGAGCAGGGTTGTACCCTGAAGTTGGATGGTAATTCAATACGTAAGTTCCAAAATGGTGACAAATACTGTCATTACATGACTCTCCCCTGGACTAAATCAAAAAATACTAATCCCTTCCCAGACTGAAATTGAAAAAGCATGACACTCCCCCATTTTCCTCCGAGAAATACAGTAATTGCTTACATTTCTGCCTGTCCCTGAAGTATAATGGATATATACTGAAGTCCAGTTGGGGGCGGTAATGCAAGATATTGGATGCTTTAATGGTGGGTGCCATTAAAGCCCACTGAAGAAGAATAAGTAGAATTTGGTCATTGCAAATCTTTTCCGAAATGTGAGATAATTTACTTGTTCTCTGTACTATCGTATAGCTTTGGAATCGGGACATTATCTACTGCGGAGAAAAATATGCAGGTTTTTCGACTCATATCCTGACTATGAGAAGGGATTGACGATTCGTTTAGCAACCTTGTGACCCAGCATGACAACGTGAACGAGATTGTTCGACAGTCTGCTGGGTGAGGCGATATACGTTCCTCCATTCATTAACGAATGGGATTCCTAGATCCTCCTTTCCCTAATGTCGCTGTTAAATCGAGATAGTAGTGTATTTTGTTATTGCATGGCCAGTGTGAGCCAGAACGCTAACGTTACATGTCAGTCAGTAGTTGTCATTCCAAATGCGGTGGTCAGTGGATAAACTAGCTATGAGTTGAACATATGTCAGAAAACGAACTAGTAGCCAGTTGTTGTTGCCCATGGTGGAATCATATCAAACCCACGGGCTCCTGAGTCTAACTAACGTAACAATCGCGTTCACGTAACGTTACCTAGCGCCGCGAGTTAGCAATTTGCTACCTAGCTAAGCTGTTTTATATCAAAACGATGAAATGAATCAAACACTGTAGTTAGCTAGCAAGCCACCCTCGGCGATAATGTTATTGTGGGGCAGGAATGTCAGATTCGTGTTTTAATTTTATGTTCACTGTCATTGAAGTTGATGGTTACTACTGGTTACAGATCCGAAGCGAGATAAATTGTCCCCAATGTTTTGTTTCGTTTAGGCCTCAGTGACGTCAAGCACTTAAGAACACTCATCCAGTCACCCGACAGGTTTTATGTCGAGATGAATGAATATTCATGCCATTGCCCCTTCCTGCTGAAGGAAATTACGCCTCCCGGGAGACCTCTTGTGAACACTTTTTTAAAAAGTAACTTTTCTACTGTTGACTTTTTTCTCTACAATTCAGGATATCATTTATATGACAAGTTGTCTGATAAAGGAACAATAGCTTCCTCAATGGATCAGGTAAGTCTGGTTTCCTTTTAACAGTATAGGCCTGCTGTGCTATATAACATGTCTAGGCCTAGTTTTCATCATCTTTGATCCTCCACATTCCAGTGTTCTGTGTTATTGGCTGGACAAAAAAAAACATGACGGTAAAACTTGTTTAGTTTTTTTTCCTTCAGAAAAGTACCCTACTAATGTATCATGCGTAGGAATCTGGGTTTATTACTTAATTATCTCTCCTTCATTACTTAATTATCTCTCCTTCCTCCCAAAGTGTGCACTTGTTCACCTCCACTGATTTTGAAAGTCAGATTATCCATTATATGACCAGATACTGAAAATACATCATCGCCTGTGGGGTTTATCAGCGGTTGGCATCTAACTTTATGGTACATTAAGCCATCTCCTGTACTGGAGTGTGGGCCAGCGACAGGGATCGAGGAACTAAATCCTATGTGCCAGCCCCGTTTCTCTTAAAACATAAATATTTGTGACTGTGTCTAACACTGTTCAACTCAGTATGCTTATCAAACTCAATTCCTGTACCCTATTGTCCCTTATACAGTATCACTCTCTCTTTCCCTATCATACTGCCCACACTATCAGTACATGCTCCACTGTCTCTGTTTCCTGGCAGTAATCACACCTTCCTGTTGAATGATTTCCTATCACATTTAATAACTTATTCAGCTGGCTGTGCCCTACTCTTAGCCTTGTAAGGAAAGCCTCCTCTCTTCTGTCCCTTCTACTTTCCTACCATCCTCCCCTACTTTACTCTGTACCTGGAATAGGGGCAGCAGGTAGCCTAGTGGTTTATACCGTTGGGCTAGTAACCTGAGCCGACTAGGTGGAAAATCTGTCAATGTATTTTTGAGCAACTTAACACTAATTGCTCCTGTAAGTCACTCTGATAAGAGTTTCTGCTAAATGACTAAAATATAAACACTGAATAAATGCCTGCCCTTATTGTCACTGTTCCACTGCTCCTGCCATCTCTGCACAACCACTGCCCATGTAATTCCCTTAGCCTCTGCCTTGCTCATTGGCACCTCCACCTCCTGTCTCCTATGGGCGTGTTTAGCTAGCACATCTACTTCCTCATTCCCTTCCACCCCCACATGGGCCGGGACCCAAGCAAAGCTTATATGGACACCCATATGTCTCACCTGGGCATGAATTTGAATTGCTTCATATAGCAGGCCTCGTATAGCAGGCCTTGTCTGCTATTTGAGCTAAATGATTGCCAACTCAACACAGCACACGAGACAACATATAACTACACTGTCTGGTTTGACTTCCTCCGCCCACTGCAAGGCCAACAGTATGGCCATCAGCTCTGCCATGTACACAGCCAGGTGGTCTGGAATACGTCTCCTGACAGCCACCCCACTCTCCTGTTCAACAAAGGCTGGTCCAGTCTGACCTGTCCTTGGGTCTTTTGATCCATCTGTATATATGGGCAAAAAATACTGATTTACAGTTAACAGTCGCCTTCTAAAGAACTTGCATTGATCAACCCCTCCCTGTCTTTCCGTACTCTCTTCAACACTTGTAAATCAACTACTGGAGGTGGGAGTAGCCATGGTGGACTCACAGGGATAGGTACCGTGGGGCTAAAGTCCCTGCCATACATTCCCTGCCATACATTCCCATCTGCCTCGCCTGCATATCACCCACCCATCCAAAGCTTTTATTCTGTCCATGTTCATGCTCCCAACTTTTCTGTAGCTCCCCTTTTTGTGGGGTGAGACACCTCATGTTCCTGTAAGTTAAAACCTAATAATGAATTGCCAGCGATTGCCTTCTAATATGAAATGGCAATGAAAATAGATGTCTTCACAAATGGAAGGCAGTCGTTACCACAGCAACAAAGTCAAAAATGTATATCATAGAAATTCATGGTAACAGAAATGTGTTTTTATTTATTTTAAGGTTAGGGTCAGGCATGAGGTTAGCAGTGTGCTTAAGGTTAGGTTTAAGATGACATTTTAAGAAGAGAAATTGTTGAAATGGGCGTGGCTTACGACTTTGTGGCTGTGGTAACTAGTGACTACCCGGCACTACTGTTTTTTTCTCAAAGTTGCTGGCATGTCACGTGTCCTACTTTTCTCAGTACACTCGTAACAACCTCATCATTACGAAATGTATATACGCTCAAATTAACCACAAGTCGTTTTGAAAGGTAATGACTGGTAAAAGAAATATGGTGGAAACTCTGACTAGCCCATGCCTCTACAAACCCAATGCTATTAGATTTGTGGAAAGTAGGGAACGATTGAACATTTGAGAAAAAAGGTGATATTCTAGGGATGTACCCAAATCAGAGGTGTGGACTAAATTAATCAAATATTTGGTTTAGTGATACTGTTTAATATTTATTGTGGCCACCAGGACAAAGCTAGCACGTTTCCCTCCACCCTCCTGGAGTCCCCAGGTCAAACGTCTCCGGGTACCGCTTTACTGCAGGGTCTGGTCGACTGCAGGAAAACACTGGGGCCGTGTGGAACTGAGAGAGGAGGAGAAGAAGAAGAGAAGGAAGATGGAGATTTGATTTCATTAAGTAAGAACCATGGTGTGTAGATTAGACTACAGTCTGCTTCTGAAACTCTAGCGAAGGTGCATAAAGATGGCTGCCTGCATGTACTTACCACAAATTCCTTGTTTTGCTAAGTTCACTGTATTCTACTTTGCTCTCCTTTACTGCTATTTTGGTATGCTCATTAGCACAGTAAACATGATCCCAATTTTAGCTTCAAGTCGCCGGCAATTTGAAAAAAACAAAAAGTAGATTGTTGATTTATTGGAACATTGTTCAATGTCGCGCACCGTAGTTTCAGAACTCAGTGGATAAAACAATGACGTCATATCAGAGTTCTGCCATCTTTATGAACTTAGTCATTCATTGATTCATTATATATGAAAATATCTGGGTCGTTCCACCCATTTTTTAAAAGTGTAACTTGGTCAAAAGATTTTACCATTCTGTAACAAAGAGCACATGTTCAACTTCACAAAAAACAAGACATTGAATAAAAATATTACTACACTAAGTGCCTATGTGCCAAATAAAGTAACCTGGTTGACTGTAACAGGGGACTACTGAAAACAACAAAACTACCAGATTACATGGGTAAAATAGTCCTTTAAATGAACCATAGCACTGCTTGTGACAGGGGGAATGGAAGGTTGTTTTGTGAAACAAGGAGTGGCATTTGAATGCAATCTTCACAAAAAAATGATTTGTTAAAACATTTCTAGCATGTCTATGTATGGGGAGAGGGTTGACTTGCTCAGTTCTCCACCACAAAACAGCAATAAATTGATAAAAAGAATAGAACCAGCTCACCTGCTTTTACTCTGATTTTGACTATTAGATGTTCAATGTTTGTTTTCAAAACATATTTTTTAAAGGAATAGTTTCACCATATTAAAACGAGAGTTCAGTTCATGTAACAGTGTTGACCTTAAAATGAGGGACAGACGTAAATGAATTACTAATCACATCCATAGTAACCTTCAGAAATGACTTTGTCAAAGCAACAAAATAACTAGTGCTTTACAATGAGTATGTTTACATGTGTTAGGTTCTGAACTAACAGAGTAAAAACTCAGACAACTAGGAGAGGCTCAAACCAAGATTATTCACCCACTGGGTCATACAGCTGCAAAGACCTGATTACACAAGCACATATATTTATACCCTCCTACTAGGCGGAGTCAACTCCTTGCACAGCTAGACAGCCAACACATCTCTGTTGCTAGGCAGGAACTTAATTGGTTCCTCTCATTGGTGTTGTCATGGCCTTGCCTGATGTTGGAACCTTCGTGGGCGTGGAAGTATGTGTCAAATAGGACTGTTTCTTCTCACTCCACTTCATCGGCCTACCCCAAATTCCTCGCTCCTCTCTAATCCACAGCTGTCCAATTTATCAGTGACTGAAACCGGACTGTTGCCCTTTGCCTCCCTCCTTAGGAAATAACATGTTTTGACAGTGTAAACTTTCTGCACCCCTCCCTTGTCTCACTCAGTAACTTTCCATACACTTAGTTCCAAACATATACATTCCTTCTACATGCAAAGTAATCAACAAGTTCTAGTATGGTAACATGAATAGGTATATTTCAAGCTAGAATCCAACACATCCCCAATCATCATTTGACATTAAACTAGTTATGGCAGTAGGCCGACTATGGCATTAGTCATGTAAACACCTTACTCTGCTGATCTTAATTGGCTTAAGTTGACAATCAAAGTGACGCTGTTAAAAACACCTGGTTTTCTGAGCAATTTCTCAATTTATTAGGACACGTCAAGGCCTTCAGATTCATAGAGGCATATTTCATCTTTACATGTTCTAGCACGAGCAGCGCAAGCTTCCTTCTTTTGCTCGAGTGCAGTGAGTTCAGGAAAAACTGAAAGTATGCATCTTAGAAATAGTTTTCACATACAAACGTTATATGTCAGAATTCGGAATCAAATATGCTTCTAAAAAATAACATGGATGCTGTGGTAGTACAATTATTTTGATTAATTTTCAGCATTTATCAAAGTCCCATCAGGTAGCCTGATTTCAGATGTCCATGCTATTCAATGTCTTTGTTTCACAGGGGACAGCCCTAATCGTTGCTCTCTCAGTGGGAAGGGCTTATCATCTGGGGAGCCTCGACAACATCATGATGCTGACAAGAAAGAGAAGAGTCTCTCCAGACCAGAACACCTCAAGAAACACCAGCAAAGACGTATAGGGAAGAAACCTCACCACTGCTGCTTTGATTGTGGGAAGAGTTTTGCTAAACAGAGGGAATTGATAATTTACCAGCGGAGTCACACTGGAGAGAAACCGTACCACTGCTCTCAATGCGGGAAGCGTTTCGCTGCATCTAAAACGTTAAAATCTCTGAGAATTCATACAGGGGAGAGGCCTTACCCCTGCTTTGATTGTGGGACGACTTTCAGTCAATCAAGAGCCCTGACAACACACCAACACATACACACAGGAGAGAAGCCTTACAGCTGTGATCAGTGTGGGAAGAGCTTCCGGAGGTCAGGACACCTGACTACACACCAACGCATACACACAGGAGAGAAGCCTTACAGCTGTGATCAGTGTGGGAAGAGCTTCAATCAATCAGGAGATCTGACAACACACCAACGCATCCACACAGGAGAGAAGCCTTATAGCTGTGATCAGTGTGGGAAGAGCTTCAGGAACTCAGGACACCTGACTAGACACAAACGCATACACACAGGAGAGAAGCCTTATACCTGTGAAGAGTGTGGGAAGAGCTTTGCACTATCCGGAAATCTGACTACACACAAACGCATACACACAGGAGAGAAGCCTTATAGCTGTGATCAGTGTGGGAAGAGCTTCAATCATTCAGGATCCCTGATTACACATCAACACATACACACAGGAGAGAAGCCTTATAGCTGTGATCAGTGTGGGAAGAGTTTCAATCATTCAGGAAATCTGACTTCACACCAACGCATACACACAGGAGAGAAACCTTATAGCTGTGTTCAGTGTGGGAAAAGCTTCAGGAAGTCAGGACACCTGACTGAACACCAGCGCATTCACACAGGAGAGACGTCTTATAGCTGTGATCAGTGTGGGAAAAGCTTCAATCAACCAGGAGACCTGACTAAACACCAACGCATACACACAGGAGAGAAGCCTTATCGCTGTGATCAGTGTGGGAAGACCTTCAATCAATCAGGATCCCTGGTTACACACCAACGCATACACACAGGAGAGAAGCCTTATAGCTGTGATCATTGTGGGAAGAGCTTCAATCAATCAGGAGACCTGACTACACACCAACGCATACACACAGGAGAGAAGCCTTATAGCTGTTATCATTGTGGGAAGAGCTTCAGAAACTCAGGACACCTGACTGCGCACCAACGCATACACACAGGAGAGAAGCCTTATAGCTGTTATCAGTGTGGGAAGAGCTTCAATCAATCAGGAGACCTGACTAAACACCAACGCATACACACAGGAGAGAAACCGTATAGCTGTGATCAGTGTGGGAAGAGCTTCAATCAATCAGGATACCTGCCTATACACCAACGAATACACACAGGAGAGAAGCCTTATAGCTGTAATCAGTGTGGGAAGGGTTTTGCTCGAGATTCCACCCTGACTGCACACCAACGCATACACACAGGAGAGAAGCCTTATAGCTGTGATCAGTGTGGGAAGAGCTTCAATCAGTCAGGAGACCTGATTACACACCAACGCATACACACTGGAGAGAGACCTTATAGCTGTGATCAGTGTGGGAAGAGTTTTGCTCGAGATTTCACCCTGACTACACACCAGCTCACACACACAGGAGAGAAGCCTTACTCCTGTCTATGTGGAAAGAGCTTTGCTCATTCAGGGTCATTGAAAAAACACCAGAAATCACAACCCTGTCATCTTTTATCTCCCTCCTCTCCGGCACCGGTTCCAGATCCCTAAATAAAGTTTAAATAGAAAACATATTGTAAAGAGTCATGCAACTCCCATTCTCTAACAGTTTACTAAGTCTGATTACCATGGTAACCTGTGTAGATAATATGCAGCTCTGGATCCATATGTATCAAGCTTCTTGGAGTGGTGTGTGTGGGGTGGGGGTGTTCAGAGCTGTATCTTATTTCATTAACTCCTATTATCCATTAAATAACTTCAATGTAGAATAATGTTTCAACAATATTAGGTATGTATTCAATAGATAAATATTAAATCCATTATCTGTTCAACGTCTGCTTATCACATTAATTATATGCTTTTAAAATCTATAATACTATTTTTTTTATAAGGAACATAGGCCTCTTGTATAATTTCTTTGGTCCTAAAGATGTTAACATATTTATTTTTAAAACCCTTCATCAGGTTTTACTGTAGCTGATGAGCCATAAGGAAGTGTGGTCAAAAATACTATTAGTGTGGTCATATTATGTTGTTGCATTTGTTTTCAATGATTTTAATGGGTATATCTTTCAACTTTGCTTATTGTACAGTACCAGTGAAAAGTTTTTCTTTATTTTTTTACTATTTTCTACATTGTAGGATAATGGTGAAGACATCAAAACAATGAAATAACACATAAGGAATCATGTAGTAACCAAAATATATGTTAGATTCTTCAAGGTTGCCTTGATGACAGCTTTGCACACTCTTGGCATACTCTCAACCAACTTCATGAGGTAGTGACCTGGAATGCTTTTCCAACATTCTTGAAGGAGTTCCCACATATGCCGAGCCCTTTTTGGCTGCTTTTCCTTCATTCTGCGGTCCAGCTCATCCCAAACCATCTCAATTGGATTAAGGTCGGGTGATTGTGGATGCCAGGTCATCTGATGCAGCACTCCATTACTCTCCTTCTTGGTCAAATAGCCTTCACACAGCCTGGAGGTGTGTTTTGGGTCATTGTCCTGTTGAATAACAAATGGTAGTCCCATTAAGTGCAAACCAGATGGGATGGCGTATTGCTGCAGAATGCTGTGGTAGCCTTGCTGGTTAAGTGTGTGCCTTGAATTCTAAATAAATCACAGACAGTGTCATCAGCAAAGCATCCCTACACCATAACACCTCTTCCTCCATGCTTCACAGTGGGATCCACATATGCAGAGATCATCTGTTCACCTTTTCAGAGGGGTTTGGTTAAATGCCAAAGACACATTTCAGTTGAATACATTCTGTTGGACAACTGACAAGGTGTCCCCCTTTCCCTTACTCTGTGTCTCACAAAGATTTTTGGAACCAAAAATCTAAAATTTGGACACATCAGACCAAAGGACAGATTTCCACAAATCTAATGTCCATTGCTTGTGTTTCTTGGCCCAAGCAAGTCTCTTCTTCTTGTTGGTGTCCTTTAGTAGTGGTTTCTTGGCAGCAATTTGACCATGAAGGCCTGATTCATACAGTCTCCTCTGAACAGTTGATGTTGAGATGCGTCTGTTACTTGAACTCTGTGAAGCATTTATTTGGCTGAAGCATTCATTTGGCCTGCAATTTGAGGTGCAGTTAATTACCGATTTCTGAGGCTGGTAACTCTAATGAACCTATCCTCTGCAGCAGAGGTAACTCTGGGTCTCCCTTTCCTGTGGCGGTCCTCATGAGAGCCATTTTCATCAAAGCGCTCGATGGTTTTTGCGATTGCACTTTCCGGATTGACTGACCTTCATGTCTTAATGTCTTGATGGACTGTCATTTCTCTTTGCTTATTTCAGCTGTTCTTGCAGTAATATAGACTTGGTATTTTACCAAATCTTCGGTATACCACCCCTACCTTGTCACAACACAACTGATTAGCACAAACACATTAAGAAGGAAATACATTTCACAAATTAACTTTTAACAAGGCACACCTGTTAATTGAAATGCATTACAGGTAACTACCTCATGAAGCTGGTTGAGAGAATTATCAAGAGTGTGCCAAGCTTTCATCAAGGCAAAGGGTGGCTAATTTGAAGAATATCAAATATATTTTGATTTGTTTAACAATGATTCCATATGTGTTATTTTATAGTTTTGATGCCTTCACTATTATTCTACAATGTAGAAAATAGTCAAAATAAAGAAAAACCCTTGAATGAGTAGGTGTGTCCAAACTTTTGACTGGTACTGTATATTAAGTGTGCTCCAAAAAGACTTTCACACATTTTTATTGTGAATCGAATGATGTGTTGGTTGTTAGGAAGAGGCATCATGGGGGCAGAAAGCCAGCTCTGCCCATCAGTACTTATAGGTCATGTCAACCACAGACCTCACACTCTTCTGTTTTCTCACTGCGAGTAAGTTCTCCTACCAAACTTCTCTCTCTTCACTCTGAAAATACACTTGATAATATCTTATACCTTACTATTGGTGATTTGTTATGCAGAACGAATGATTGCATGTAAATGTCATTGTAAAACATCTGGAATGTGGTTTTATGTTTTCTTCATTTGTTTTACATTGCTGATTGTATATTCATTTATTTAAACATGTATTTTTTTATATTTAGTTGTATTATGTAGAAGAGACCAATATGTTGTTGGTGGCCTGTGTCCCAACACTCGATGTTGTAGTCCTGGTCCTGAGAATAAAACAGGTTTAAAACAACAACAGAGAAACACGTGTCTTACAGTGCTACACATCTGTTATAATAAGTGTTGTTTCCTGCTTAATTGAAGTATCAGGTGTAGTTTTTCATGAAGGATGAATTAAATGTTCAAATATGTTGGAATGATGAGTTGCACGCATCATGCATGCTCTGCACTTTATTTGGCTAGTAGGCAAATAGGTCTACATTAGGGTATAATGACTCTATGGCTACATGCCTCCAGAAGGGCGTCTTCTGAGGCTGAGGGGTGCTTTTACTAAGGCGCGTGGTGCTGCATGGAGATCACAAGCTCTTCAACTGGGCAGCAGTGTCACAATGGAGGGAACAGCCTATAGGGAGTCTACCTAAGACCACTGCAACAGTTATTGTAAAGTGGTGGAATAAGCTTATTCTAGACTAGCCTACATTTAACCTCTCCCTTATGCATTTCAAAGTCCATATCTTCATTACCCAATTCATATAAATAGTGTCAAATTATTTTAAGTTCATATTAACCCCTCCCACAGAATATGCTTTGGCAAGATTGAGTGATTAAATACGTTTAAAAATATGATTTAAAAAAAAATTGTGGTAAAGGTTCCAGTGGTCATAGATAATTCATAGATTCACCAAACATCGATCATTATTTATGTTTTATTATTCCTGATTTATACTACTGGTTATGATTGCAGACAGAGCCCAGAGAATGGGATGGTGCCATATTTAATTAGTCACTTAAGTGATAATGCCCAAGATGCGGTTATTTGGATGATATATTGGCACTGGTGTTGTCAGGCCCGAGACGGTTCGGTTGCTAGAGACGTGACCCAGTCGTTCAGTCTTTTTGTTCTGTATCTATGGACGCGACCCAGTTGTTCATTCTAAATGTTCTATTGCCACACTGGCTGGCCACGTTCTTATCCCTTGCTTGCTAGCTAGCCAACTACGGCTAACTTAGTCAGAATAACAGCAAAGTAGCTGCATTTGCATTTCTTTAACAGTTTTCTAGTGACATTTATTTGGATACATCCATAACAATGAGCTAATGACAAGCGATTTTGCCTGGCATAGAAAATGTGCTCACTCCTCAGGACACGGTTGTTCAGAAGAGCGAGCCAACAACAAAGCTAACACATTCACTTCAAACTGAAGCTGGAAAGACTGCAAACTAGCTGCACTTTGTTTCATTTCACCTTTTTCAATTGACATTTCTTTGTATATATCCATAAAAATGATGCCAGCTGATTTAATGAGAAACGCTGTCTGTCAGTCTCCTCCCGACTCCCAACACGGTCATTACTAATGGGACAGCTGGATATCGAATTTGAATATATAAACAATGTTGCAAATGTCGGAGAGACAGTCAGCAAGGTTTATACAAATCTGCGCTGTTGAAAACTAAATGTTAGACTAAACGAAATGTGAGATAATGTCTAGATGCTTGTTATTGTGGAGATCAAGTTTATAAAGTGCCTGGCTGGGCTGATGAGACAGTGGATTGCACATGTAATAGTATAACTTTAGATCGTCCCCTCGCCCCGAACACGGGCGCGAACCAGGGACCTTCTGCACACATCAACAACTGACACCTACGAAGCGTCGTTACCCATCGCTCCACAAAAGCCGCGGCCCTTGCAGAGCAAGGGGAACCACTACTTCTAGGTTTCAGAGAAAGTGACGTAACTGATTGAAACGCTATTAGCGCGTACCCGCTAACTAGCTAGCCATTTCACATCCGTTACACACAGTCAGATGGAACAGAGTAAATAGGCATTTTAAGGTCATAGATTTAGCTGCTGGTAACTTATGGAATAGACACAGGCTGAAATGCGGTTTTAACCAATCAGCATTCACGATTAGACCCACCCTTTGATAAGGTGCATGCATGGGGATGTCCACGTCACCCAGAGATCTACCCATACTGTAGAGAAACACCTAGCGGACTGGAACTAAACTGTTGTAGGCATAATACAGCTAGTGGTATCTAGACTCACGCTGGCAAACAAATCCATTACATTAGCTACCTAAATGTGAAGTAAACTCAACTGGGGAGTAATAGAGAATGGAGACTTTTAACTTGAAAACGTACAGGATACCTCTTTCTGGTTTCCTTGACTTCAGAGTTTTTATACGGTGTTATGCTTTTTCATGTAGCACTCCTCACAGGCCGTTTGGTGTTCGTTCTTTTTTGTTGTTGAGATGAAATTGCCAAAACTCTGAAAGGTATTATTGTATGTCAGAATTGCAACACAATATTTGTTCAAGCCTAAAATGTTAGTCCGTAATCGTAATATGGTGTTTGTATGTTCATATATTAAATGTGTGAGTTTTATTAGTCAGTATGGCAATGTAATGTTAATGATCTGTCAGATTCCCTACTTTCACACTGACACAGTAATAAACAGCTCTGTTACAGGCTTCTCTGTCATGGTGCACACGGGTTTCTTCATCCCACTCCCACAGGCCATATAGACAGGTACAGGTCTAATGATGATACAAGCCTATAATAACCATGATACAGGCCCTATAGACCAGTACAGGTCTAATGATGATACTGGCCTATAATAACCAAGATACAGGCCCTATAGACCAGTACAGGTCTAATGATGATACTGGCCTATAATAACCAAGATACAGGCCCTATAGACCAGTACAGGTCTCATGATGTTACTAGCCTATAAAGACCACTATACAGGCCCTATAGACCAGTACAGGTCTAATGACGATACTAGCCTATAATAACCACTATAAGGGCCATATAGACCAGTACAGGTCTCATGATGTTACTAGCCTATAAAGACCACTATACAGGCCCTATAGACCAGTACAGCTCTAATGATGATACTAGCCCATAATAACCATGATACAGGCCCTATAGACCAGTACAGGTCTAATGATGATACTAGCCTATAATAACCAAGATATAGACCAGTACAGGTCTAATGATGGTACTAGCCTATAATAACCAAGATACAGGCCCTATAGACCAGTACAGGTCTAATGATGATACTAGCCCATAATAACCAAGATACAGGCCCTATAGACCAGTACAGGTATAATGATGATACTAGCCTATAATAACCACCATACAGGCCATATAGACAGGTACAGGTCTAATGATGATACTAGCCCATAATAACCAAGATACAGGCCCTATAGACCAGTACAGGTCTAATGACGATACTAGCCTATAATAACCAAGATACAGGCCCTATAGACCTGTACTGGTCTAATGATGATACTAGCCTATAATAACCAAGATACAGGCCCTATAGACCAGTACAGGTCTAATGATGATACTTGCCTATAATAACCAAGATACAGGCCATATAAACCAGTACAGGCCTAATGATGATACTAGCCTATAATAACTATGATACAGGCCATATACACCAGTACAGGCCTAATGCTGATACTTGCCTATAATAACCATGATACAGGCCCTATAGACCAGTACAGGCCTAATGATGATACTAGTCTATAATAACCATGATACAGGCCCTATAGACCAGTACAGGCCTAATGATGATACTAGTCTATAATAACCATGATACAGGCCATTTAGACAGGTACAGATATCAAAGAGCTATTTTAAAGCAGTCTCAGAGGTCAGCTTCAGGTGGTCCTCTAATGAATTGGATTGTCTCACTTCTCTTGGTCAGGGCCTCATCCCTCTCTTGCACAGCTTTCACAGACTCAGGATTGGCGCTGTGCAGTTGTAGGAATAATCTTTGAAGCCCATTTCCTCCTCTTCCTCTGCCAAAGGAAGTGAATCTAAAAAGTCCTCCTCTTCATGCCTTGCAACCTTCACAATATCCAAATCGGTTGCCAGTGGGATGACAGGGATGGAAGCCCTCAACGTCACCAGCCGCTCCATCGTCAGCCGTCTCCTAACCGCATCTAAAGCCTGTCTCCTCTGTACTCTGTGTGTGAGTCCATATGCCGGTCCAGCCTGCTGAAATGGGTGGAGCATCCCGTCATTGGACACAGCTCCTGCCTGATATTGACATGGCCCGACTGCCAATGACAAAGGACCACTCTCTCCTCCGTGTTCCTCACATTGTCGATCTGAATGTGCTTAGATATGTTGAATCTTGACAGTGTTGGGAACATGTCTATCAATATCCAAGTCTGATTTCTATAAATGTATCTGCCACACCACACCCAAATGTATGCTTATTGGTCAGTATTTTGTTATATCCACAATTATCTCATTATTGTGTGCATGTAACTGTACTCAGTCTCTCCTTTACTTTTAGCCAAGAGAGACTGGCATGCATAGTATTGATATTAGCTCTCTGATTACAGTAAAGAGCAAGACAATAACAGCTTAAATGTCCTGTTTTGAATTCATGCTGAAATAACTGCGTAAAATCAAATCAAATTGTATTCATCATATGAGCCGAATAAAACTGGTGTAGACATTACCGTGAAATGCTTGCTTACGAGCCCAGAGTTAAAAAATAACATAATAACACAAGCGGAATAAAATACACAAAATGGAACAATATAAAGGGAGTACCACACAGCCTTAGCCTGATTATGCAACCATTTGGATCAGTTATGGGTCTATACCATTTATGTCCAGAAAGGTACATTAGCAGGCTACTCACATGGTGAATTTTGATCACACCACCGTGCTCTCTCTCTCTCTCTCTCCTTTTAAATTCACAGCCAGGGGCTTATTTATTACAGAAACAGTTTACCATTTATAAACAAACGGAAGCCAACATAGAAAAATGTGAGTTTCTATTGGACAAATTCAGGTAGGTTCCTCCCCGTTTCGTTTGCTTCCGATTAAGAAACGCTTTGCAACAGAATCAGCATAATGAATATTCCACAGTTCTTTTGTTTTCTTTGTTTTACATTCAGCAAGCAAGAGCAAGCTGTTGTCGTAAATAAACACTCAAAATAAGTGTAGCTTTTCCTGGGACTCCAAGAGCTAAAGAGTAATTACTAGAAATAATGAACTATTTGAAATGACAGGCAGCCTAGGATAAACATATCACTCGAAAAAGAAGACATGCAGATCGTCCAGTCATCCACATGGACAGTTGGTATCAACTACTCCAAAACCCAATCTAATCCAATAACTTTTTTCCACATTGAGGAACCATCTCCTTTCGACTCCAAAATGTCCTTTAACTTTTCGAGACGCTCTTCAGTGGACAGAGACTGCAAAGAAACCCTTAAATTACTGTGAATATAACTTTTTTCATGAGCTGTGATCCTGGCATAATTTTGTGACGCACTCAGGGCTGGATTAATGCAGGGGTTTACCAGGGCTGGATTAATGCAGGGGTTTACCAGGGCTGGATTAATGCAGGGGTTTACCAGGGCTGAATTAATGCAGGGGTTTACCAGGGCTGGATTAATGCAGGTGTTTACCAGGGCTGGATTAATGCAGGGGCTTACCAGGGCTGGATTAATGCAGGGGCTTACCAGGGCTGGATTAATGCAGGGGTCATTCACAAACATTTACACATTTACAGATGCACAATTGAGAGCATCCTGTTGGGCTGTATCACTGCCTGGCACGGCAACTGCACCATCGGCAAGTATGCCCAACGCATTACCGGGGGCAAACTACCCGCCTTCCAGGACACCTACAGCACCCGATGTCACAGGAAGGCCAAAAAGATCATCAAGGACATCAACCACCCGAGCCACTGCCTGTTTACCTCGCTATCATCCAGAAGGCAAGGTCAGCACAGGTGCATCAAAGCTAGGACCGAGAGACTGAAAAAACGAATCAAATCAAATGTACTTATATAGCCCTTCTTACATCAGATGATATATCAAAGTGCTGCACAGAAACCCAGCCTAAAACCCCAAACAGCAAGCAATGCAGGTGTAAAAGCACGGTGGCTAGGAAAAACTTCCTAGAAAGGCCAAAACATAGGAAGAAACCTAGAGATGAACAAGGCTATGAGAAGTGGCCAGTCCTCTTCTGGCTGTGCCGGGTGGAGATTATAACAGAACATGGCCAAGATGTTCAAATGTTCATAAATGACCAGCATGGTCAAATAATAGTAATCACAGTGAACAGGTCAGGGTTTCATAGCCGCAGGCAGAACAGTTGAAAATGGAGCAGCAGCACGGCCAGGTGGACTGGGGACAACGAGGAGTCATCATGCCATGTAGTCCTGAGGCACGGTCCTAGTGCTCAGGTCCTCCGAGAGAGAGAAAGAAAGAAAGAAAGAGAGAAAGAGAGAATTAGAGAGAGCATACTTAAATTCACACAGGACACAGGAGAAATAAGACAGGAGAAATACTCCAGATATAACAGACTGACCCTAGCCCCCCGACACATAAACTACTGCAGCATAAATACTGGAGGCTGAGACAGGAGGGGTCAGGAGACACTGTGGCCCCATCCGATGATACCCCCGGACAGGGCCAAACAGGCAGGATATAACCCCACCCACTTTGCCACAGCCCCCTCACCACTAGTGTGATATCTTCAAACACCAACTTACCCTCCTGAGACAAGGCCGAATATAGCCCACAAAGAGATCCGCCACGGCACAACCCAAGGGGGGGGGGGGACAACCCAGACAGGAAGACCACGTCAGTGACTCAACCCACTCAAGTGACGCACCCCTCCTGTAATAGGGTTAGAGGCAGAGAATCCCAGTGGAGAGAGTGGAACTGGCCAGGCAGAGACAGCACGGGTGGTTCGTTGCTCCAGTGCCTTTCAGTTCACCTTCACACTCCTGGGCAGACTACATGTAACCGATGTGAAATGGCTAGCTAGTTAGCGGTGGTGCGCGCTAATAGCGTTTCAATCGCTGATGTCACTTGCTTTTAGACCTTGAAGTAGTGCTTCCCCTTGCTCTGCAAGGGCCGAGGCTTTTGTGGAGCGATGGGTAACGATGCTTCGTGGGTGACTGTTGTTGATGTGTGCAGAGGGTCCCTGGTTCGAGCCTGGGTATGGGCGAGGGGACGGACTAAAGTTAAACTGTTACATTCACTCAATCATAGGACCCACTGAAGAGATGAGTCTTCAATAAAGACTTAAAGGATGAGACCGAGTCTGCGTCTCTCACATGGGTAGGCAGACCATTCCATAAAAATGGAGCTCTAAAGGAGAAAGCCCTGCCTCCAGCTGTTTGCTTAGAAATTCTAGGGACAATTACATGCTGACCAGACCGGACACATCGCGTGCGTGAGCGTCGCAAAAATAAATGTAGAAATCCATGTTATTCAATTATTGCACCCACACTGCTTGCGTGCTCCAATGAGCGTCTGCGATGCCAAGGGCTAAAATAGAACTCCTTTCTATTTCTGACGCAGATCGAGCTGAAAGTCCTGCCTCTCCCATCTCCTCATTGGTTTATAGAAGCAGGTACCCACGTGCCATCTCCTCATTGGTTATTCCCACGTGGATGATTGAAAGAGTAAATGTTTTGCCGGTTGTCGTGGTAAAAGTGTAGATGCAATCACCATATAAGTTCAAACACGAAAAAGCCTAGGAGGAGAGATGACTGGAAACGATTCGGTTGGCCGTCTTATGTGTGGAAGTAGAAGACCTTGTTTTATGTATGGAAGTAGAATACCTTAATTGTCGGAGTAGAAGACCTTGTGCATTTCAGGGAAAATAGCAACTCTATGTTTATATCGGAGGACAAATAAGCAAACAACAGCAAGCTAGCTAAATAGGACAAATTAGCTAGCAAGTGCAAGATAACTAGCTAAATTGCCATACATGCTTTTCGACCTGTCCCCAAATTAATGTCATTGGTTCAGAGTTTGTTTTGATTTTTTAACCTGGTGTCGTGATTGCGTTTGGTGTAGGGGGACAAAATAAATGTATGCACGATAGCGCACGCGCGCAGCCGGTGTGTGTTCCGTGTTAGGAAGCCTGCGTCTTGTGACCTATGTAAGGCAGGACCAAATCGTAAAGATAGGTAGGAGCAAGCCCATGTAATGCTTTGTAGGTTAGCAGTAAAACCTTGAAATCAGCCCTTGCCTCAACAGGAAGCCAGTGTAGGGAAGCTAGCACTGGAGTAATATGATCAAATTTAGTAATATGATCAAAAAACAGCTTCTATATCAAGCCCATCAGACTGTTAAACAGCCATCACTAGCACATTATAGGCTGCTGCCTATAGACATAGACTAGAAATCACTGGCCACTTTAAGAAATGAAACATTAGTCACTTTGATAGTGTTTACATATTTTGCATTACTCATCTCATATGTATATACAGTATTCTATACTATTCTACTGTATCTTAGTCCATGCCGCTCTGACATCACTCGTCAATATATGTATATATTTTTAATTCCATTCCTTACTTACATTTGTATGTATTGGGTATATGTTGTGAAATTGTTAGATATTACTTGTTAGATATTACTGCACTGTCAGAGCAAGGAATAACAAGCATTTTGCTACACCTGCAATAACATCTGCTAAACACGTGTATGTGACCAATACAATTTGATTTTAATATGACATTTGAAATGTCTTTATTCTTTTGGAACTTTTGTGAGTGTAATGTTTATTGTCAATTTTGTATCGTTTATTTCACTTTTATTTATTATCTATTTCACTTGCTTTGGCAATGTAATCATATGTTTCCCATGCCATTAATGAACCTTAAATTGAATTCAGAGAGAGAGAGAGCGAGCAGGGTTGTACCCTGAAGTTGGATGGTAATTCAATACGTAGGTTCCAAAATGGTGACAAATACTGTCATTACATGACTCTCCCCTGGACTAAATAAAAAAATAACAATCCCTTCCCAGACTGAAACTGAAAAAGCATGACACTCCCCCATTTTCCTCCGAGAAATACAGTAATTGCTTACATTTCTGCCTGTCCCTGAAGTATAATGGATATATACTGAAGTCCAGTTGGGGGCGGTAATGCAAGATATTGGATGCTTTAATGGTGGGTGCCATTAAAGCCCACTGAAGAAGAATAAGTAGAATTTGGTCATTGCAAATCTTTTCCGATATGTGAGATAATTGACTTGTTCTCTGTACTATCGTATAGCTTTGGAATCGGGACATTATCTACTGCGGAGAAAAATATGCAGGTTTCTCGACTCATATCCTGAGACTATGAGAAGGGATTGACGATTCGTTTAGCAACCTTGTGACCCAGCATGACAACGTGAACGAGATTGTTCGACAGTCTGCTGGGTGAGGCGATATACGTTCCTCCATTCATTAACGAATGGGATTCCTAGATCCTCCTTTCCCTAATGTCGCTGTTAAATCGAGATAGTAGTGTATTTTGTTATTGCATGGCCAGTGTGAGCCAGAACGCTAACTAGCCAGCTAACGTTACATGTCAGTCAGTAGTTGTCATTCCAAATGCGGTGGTCAGTGGATAAACTAGCTATGAGTTGAACATATGTCAGAAAACGAACTAGTAGCCAGTTGTTGTTGCCCATGGTGGAATCATATCAAACCCACGGGCTCCTGAGTCTAACTAACGTAACAATCGCGTTCACGTAACGTTACCTAGCGCCGCGAGTTAGCAATTTGCTACCTAGCTAAGCTGTTTTATATCAAAACGATGAAATGAATCAAACACTGTAGTTAGCTAGCAAGCCACCCTCTGCGATAATGTTATTGTGGGGCAGGAATGTCAGATTCGTGTTTTAATTTTATGCTCACTGTCATTGAAGTTGATGGTTACTACTGGTTACAGATCCGAAGCGAGATAAATTGTCCCCAATGTTTTGTTTCGTTTAGGCCTCAGTGACGTCAAGCACTTAAGAACACTCATCCAGTCACCCGACAGGTTTTATGTCGCGATGAATGAATATTCATGACATTGCCCCTTCCTGCTGAAGGAAATTACGCCTCCCGGGAGACCTCTTGTGAACACTTTTTAAAAAAGTAACTTTTCTACTGTTGACTTTTTTCTCTACAATTCAGGATATCATTTATATGACAAGTTGTCTGATAAAGGAACAATAGCTTCCTCAATGGATCAGGTAAGTCTGGTTTCCTTTTAACAGTATAGGCCTGCTGTGCTATATAAAATGTCTAGGCCTAGTTTTCATCATCTTTGATCCTCCACATCCCAGTGTTCTGTGTTATTGGCTGGACAAAAAAAAACATGACGGTAAAACTTGTTTAGTTTTTTTTCCTTCAGAAAAGTAACCTACTAATGTATCATGCGTAGGAATCTGGGTTTATTACTTAATTATCTCTCCTTCATTACTTAATTATTTCTCCTTCATTACTTAATTATCTCTCCTTCCTCCCAAAGTGTGCACTTGTTCACCTCCACTGATTTTGAAAGTCAGATTATCCATTATATGACCAGATACTGAAAATACATCATCTGCTGTGGGGTTTATCAGCAGTTGGCATCTAACTTTATGGTACATTAAGCCATCTCCTGTACTGGAGTGTGGGCCAGCGACAGGGATCGAGGAACTAAATCCTATGTGCCAGCCCCGTTTCTCTTAAAACATAAATATTTGCGACTGTGTCTAACAATGTTCAACTAAGTATGCTTATCAAACTCAATTTCTGTACCCTATCGTCCCTTATACAGTATCACTCTCTCTTTCCCTATCATACTGCCCACACTATCAGTACATGCTCCACTGTCTCTGTTTCCTGGCAGTAATCACACCTTCCTGTTGAATGATTTCCTATCACATTTAATAACTTATTCAGCTGGCTGTGCCCTACTCTTAGCCTTGTAAGGTAAGCCTCCTCTCTTCTGTCCCTTCTACTTTCCTACTTTGCTCTGTACCTGGAATAGGGGCGGCAGGTAGCCTAGCGGGTTAGAGCGTTGGGCCAGTAACCTGAGCCGACTAGGTGGAAAATCTGTCAATGTACTTTTGAGCAACTTAACACTAATTGCTCATGTAAGTCACTCTGATAAGAGTTTCTGCTAAATGACTAAAATATAAACACTGAATAAATGCCTGCCCGTATTGTCACTGTTCCACTGCTCCTGCCATCTCTGCACAACCACTGCCCATGTAATTCCCTTAGCCTCTGCCTTGCTCATTGGCACCTCCACCTCCTGTCTCCTAAGGGTCTGTTTAGCTAGCACATCTACTTCCTCATTCCCTTCCACCCCCACATTGGCCAGGACCCAAGCAAAGCTTATATGGACACCCATATGTCTCACCTGGGCACGAATTTGAATTCCTTCATATAGCAGGCCTCGTATAGCAGGCCTTGTCTGCTATTTGAGCTAAATGATTGCCAACTCAACACAGCACACGAGACAACATATAACTACACTGTCTGGTTTGACTTCCTCCGCCCACTGCAAGGCCAACAGTATGGCCATCAGCTCTGCCATGTACACAGCCAGGTGGTCTGGGATACGTCTCCTGACAGCCACCCCACTCTCCTGTTCAACAAAGGCTACTCTCCTGTTCAACAAAGGCTACTCTCCTGTTCAACAAAGGCTGGTCCAGTCTGACCTGTCCTTGGGTCTTTTGATCCATCTGTATATATGGGCAAAAAATACTGATTTACAGTTAACAGTCGCCTTTTAAAGAACTTGCATTGATCAACCCCTCCCTGTCTTTCCGTACTCTCTTCAACACTTGTAAATCAACTACTGGAGGTGGGAGTAGCCATGGTGTACTCACAGGGATAGTTACCGTGAGGCTAAAGTCCCTGCCATACATTCCCATCTGCCTCGCCTGCTTATCACCCACCCATCCAAAGCTTTTATTCTGTCCACGTTCATGCTCCCAACTTTTCTGTAGCACCCCTTTTGTGGGGTGAGACACCTCATGTTCCTGTAAGTTACAACCTAATAATGAATTGCCAGCGATTGCCTTCTAATATGTAATGGCAATGAAAATAAATGTCTTCACAAATGGAAGGCAGTCGTTACCACAGCAACAAAGTCAAAAATGTATATCATAGAAATTCATGGTAACAGAAATGTGTTTTTATTTATTTTAAGGTTAGGTCAGGCATGAGGTTAGCAGTGTGCTTAAGGTTAGGTTTAAGATGACATTTTAAGAAGAGAAATTGTTGAAATGGGCGTGGCTTATGCCTTTGTGGCTGTGGTAACTAGTGACTACCCGGCACTACTGTTTTTTTCTCAAAGTTGCTGGCATGTCACGTGTCCTACTTTTCTCAGTACACTCGTAACAACCTCATCATTACGAAATGTATATACGCTCAAATTAGCCACAAGTCGTTTTGAAAGGTAATGACTGGTAAAAGAAATATGGTGGAAACTCTGACCAGCCCATGCCTCTACAAACCCAATGCTATTAGATTTGTGGAAAGTAGGGAACGATTGAACATTTGAGAAAAAAAGGTGATATTCTAGGGATGTACCCAAATCAGAGGTGTGGACTAAATTAATCAAAAATTTGGTTTAATGATACTGTTTAATATTTATTGTGGCCACCAGGACAAAGCTAGCACGTTTCCCTCCACCCTCCTGGAGTCCCCAGGTCAAACGTCTCCGGGTACCGCTTTACTGCAGGGTCTGGTCGACTGCAGGAAAACACCGGGGCCGAGTGGAGCTGAGAGAGGAGGAGAAGAAGAAGAGAAGGAAGATGGAGATTTGATTTCATTAAGTAAGAACCATGGTGTGTAGATTAGACTACAGTCTGCTTCTGAAACTCTAGCGAAGGTGCATAAAGATGGCTGCCTGCATGTACTTACCACAAATTCTTTGTTTTGCTAAGTTCACTGTATTCTACTTTGCTCTCCTTTACTGCTATTTTGGTATGCTCATTAGCACAGTAAACATGATCCCAATTTTAGCTTCAAGTCGCCGGCAATTTGAAAAAAACAAAAAGTAGATTGTTGATTTATTGGAACATTGTTCAATGTCGCGCACCGTAGTTTCAGAACTCAGTGGATAAAACAATGACGTCATATCAGAGTTCTGCCATCTTTATGAACTTAGTCATTCATTGATTCATTATATATGAAAATATCTGGGTCGTTCCACCCATTTTTTAAAAGTGTAACTTGGTCAAAAGATTTTACCATTCTGTAACAAAGAGCACATGTTCAACTTCACAAAAAACAAGACATTGAATAAAAATATTACTACACTAAGTGCCAAATAAAGTAACCTGGTTGACTGTAACAGGGGACTACTGAAAACAACAAAACTACCAGATTACATGGGTAAAATAGTCCTTTAAATGAACCATAACACTGCTTGTGACAGGGGGAATGGAAGGTTGTTTTGTGAGACAAGGAGTGGCATTTGAATGCAATCTTCACAAAAAAATGATTTGTTAAAACATTTCTAGCATGTCTATGTATGGGGAGAGGGTTGACTTGCTCAGTTCTCCACCACAAAACAGCAATAAATTGATAAAAAGAATAGAACCAGCTCACCTGCTTTTACTCTGACTTTGACTATTAGATGTTCAATGTTTGTTTTCAAAACATATTTTTTAAAGGAATAGTTTCACCATATTAAAACGAGAGTTCAGTTCATGTAACAGTGTTGACCTTAAAATGAGGGACAGACGTAAATGAATTACTAATCACATCCATAGTAACCTTCAGAAATGACTTTGTCAAAGCAACAAAATAACTAGTGCTTTACAATGAGTATGTTTACATGTGTTAGGTTCTGAACTAACAGAGTAAAAACTCAGACAACTAGGAGAGGCTCAAACCAAGATTATTCACCCACTGGGTCATACAGCTGCAAAGACCTGATTACACAAGCACATATATTTATACCCTCCTACTAGGCGGAGTCAACTCCTTGCACAGCTAGACAGCCAACACATCTCTGTTGCTAGGCAGGAACTTAATTGGTTCCTCTCATTGGTGTTGTCATGGCCTTGCCTGATGTTGGAACCTTCGTGGGCGTGGAAGTATATGTGTCAAATAGGACTGTTTCTTCTCACTCCACTTCATCGGCCTACCCCAAATTCCTCGCTCCTCTCTAATCCACAGCTGTCCAATTTATCAGTGACTGAAACCGGACTGTTGCCCTTTGCCTCCCTCCTTAGGAAATAACATGTTTTGACAGTGTAAACTTTCTGCACCCCTCCCTTGTCTCACTCAGTAACTTTCCATACACTTAGTTCCAAACATATACATTCCTTCTACATGCAAAGTAATCAACAAGTTCTAGTATGGTAACATGAATAGGTATATTTCAAGCTAGAATCCAACACATCCCCAATCATCATTTGACATTAAACTAGTTATGGCAGTAGGCCGACTATGGCATTAGTCATGTAAACACCTTACTCTGCTGATCTTAATTGGCTTAAGGTCATAATCAAAGTGACGCTGTTAAAAACACCTGGTTTTCTGAGCAATTTCTCAATTTATTAGGACACGTCAAGGCCTTCAGATTCATAGAGGCATATTTCATCTTTACATGTTCTGGCACGAGCAGCGCAAGCTTCCTTCTTTTGCTCGAGTGCAGTGAGTTCAGGAAAAACTGAAAGTATGCATCTTAGAAATAGTTTTCACATACAAACGTTATATGTCAGAATTCGGAATCAAATATGCTTCTAAAAAATAACATGGATGCTGTGGTAGTACAATTATTTTGATTAATTTTCAGCATTTATCAAAGTCCCATCAGGTAGCCTGATTTCAGATGTCCATGCTATTCAATGTCTTTGTTTCACAGGGGACAGCCCTAATCGTTGCTCTCTCAGTGGGAAGGGCTTATCATCTGGGGAGCCTCGACAACATCATGATGCTGACAAGAAAGAGAAGAGTCTCTCCAGACCAGAACACCTCAAGAAACACCAGCAAAGACGTATAGGGAAGAAACCTCACCACTGCTGCTTTGATTGTGGGAAGAGTTTTGCTAAACAGAGGGAATTGATAATTTACCAGCGGAGTCACACTGGAGAGAAACCGTACCACTGCTCTCAATGCGGGAAGCGTTTCGCTGCATCTAAAACGTTAAAATCTCTGAGAATTCATACAGGGGAGAGGCCTTACCCCTACTTTGATTGTGGGACGACTTTCAGGCAATCAAGAGCCCTGACAACACACCAACACATACACACAGGAGAGAAGCCTTACAGCTGTGATCAGTGTGGGAAGAGCTTCCGGAGGTCAGGACACCTGACTACACACCAACGCATACACACAGGAGAGAAGCCTTACAGCTGTGATCAGTGTGGGAAGAGCTTCAATCAATCAGGAGATCTGACAACACACCAACGCATACACACAGGAGAGAAGCCTTATAGCTGTGATCAGTGTGGGAAGAGCTTCAGGAACTCAGGACACCTGACTGCACACCAGTGCATACACACAGGAGAGAAGCCTTATACCTGTGAAGAGTGTGGGAAGAGCTTTGCACTGTCCGGAAATCTGACTACACACAAACGCATACACACAGGAGAGAAGCCTTATAGCTGTGATCAATGTGGGAAGAGCTTCAATCATTCAGGATCCCTGATTACACATCAACACATACACACAGGAGAGAAGCCTTATAGCTGTGATCAGTGTGGGAAGGGTTTCAATCATTCAGGAAATCTGACTTCACACCAACGCATACACACAGGAGAGAAGCCTTATAGCTGTGTTCACTGTGGGAAGAGCTTCAGGAAGTCAGGACACCTGACTGCACACCAGTGCATACACACAGGAGAGACGTCTTATAGCTGTGATCATTGTGGGAAAAGCTTCAATCAACCAGGAGACCTGACTAAACACCAACGCATACACACAGGAGAGAAACCTTATCGCTGTGATCAGTGTGGGAAGACCTTCAATCATTCAGGATCCCTGGTTACACACCAACGCATACACACAGGAGAGAAGCCTTATAGCTGTGATCAGTGTGGGAAGAGCTTCAATCAATCAGGATCCCTGGTTACACACCAACGCATACACACAGGAGAGAAGCCTTATAGCTGTGATCAGTGTGGGAAGACCTTCAATCATTCAGGATCCCTGGTTACACACCAACGCATACACACAGGAGAGAAACCTTATCGCTGTGATCAGTGTGGGAAGAGCTTCAATCATTCAGGATCCCTGGTTACACACCAACGCATACACACAGGAGAGAAGCCTTATAGCTGTGATCAGTGTGGGAAGAGCTTCAATCAATCAGGAAACCTGAGTACACACCAACGCATACACACAGGAGAGAAGCCTTATAGCTGTGATCAGTGTGGGAAGAGCTTCAATCAATCAGGAGAACTGACTATACACCAACGAATACACACAGGAGAAAAGCCTTATAGCTGTAAACAGTGTGGGAAGAGTTTTGCTCAAGATTCCACCCTGACTATACACCAGCGCATACACACAGGAGATAAGCCTTATAGCTGTGATCAGTGTGGGAAGAGTTTTGCTCGAGATTCCAGCCTGACTGCACACCAACGCATACACACAGGAGAGAAACCTTTCTCCTGTCTATGTGGAAAGAGCTTTGCTCATTCAGGGTCACTGAAAAAACACCAGAAATCACAACCATGTCATCTTTTATCTCCCTCCTCTCCGGCACCGGTTCCAGATCCCTAAATAAAGTTTCAATAGAAAACATATTGTAAAGAGTCATGCAACTCCCATTCTTTATCAGTTTACTAAGTCTGATTACCATGGTAACCTGTGTAGATAATATGCAGCTCTGATCCATATGTATCAAGCTTCTTGGAGTGGTGTGTGTGGGGTGGGGGTGTTCAGAGCTGTATCTTATTTCATTAACTCCTATTATCCATTAAATAACTTCAATGTAGAATAATGTTTCAACAATATTAGGTATGTATTCAATAGATAAATATTAAATCCATTATCTGTTCAACGTCTGCTTATCACATTAATTATATGCTTTTAAAATCTATAATACTATTTTTTTTATAAGGAACATAGGCCTCTTGTATAATTTCTTTGGTCCTAAAGATGTTAACATATTTATTTTTAAAACCCTTCATCAGGTTTTACTGTAGCTGATGAGCCATAAGGAAGTGTGGTCAAAAATACTATTAGTGTGGTCATATTATGTTGTTGCATTTGTTTTCAATGATTTTAATGGGTATATCTTTCAACTTTCCTTATTGTACAGTACCAGTGAAAAGTTAGGCCACAGTTAATCATTCAAAGGTTTTCCTTTATTTTTTACTATTTTCTACATTGTAGGATAATGGTGAAGACATCAAAACAATGAAATAACACATAAGGAATCATGTAGTAACCAAAATATATGTTAGATTCTTCAAGGTTGCCTTGATGATAGCTTTGCACACTCTTGGCATACTCTCAACCAACTTCCTGAGGTAGTGACTGTAGGAGTACAATTACACACATGTTGACATAGATCATGAGACCGTGGTAATGGAAATCTACTGGGGGACGTTCTGACCCTCTGACCCTTGTAGATTCTCCATTGTGTTGACAGATTGCCCAGACATGTTGGTGCCAGGGTGTTTTGACACACTAGATTTATAGTCTACTCATTCCACTAGAAAAGCATACATACCAGAGAAATATGCCTGAGATGGCTGGACACTAATGAACAAGAAACACATAGTCTGCTGATTCCATTTGAGTGAAACTGACCAGACACATAGACGCCTATAAGCAATTGGATGCCCTAGAGAGGGGGGGGCACAAAGAGTGCATTGATTTAGTGGTGAAGGGAGGGTCCGGCCACCATTATAAACTGATTGAAGGCAGATGGTGGGGAATGACTTCATAGGGGACGGACAATACTATGTGGGTATAAATATAAAGGACTGGACTTCTGAGAGGGGGGTTCCGCGGACATTCCAGATTGCAATACAATTGTAATAAAAACATTTATTTGAGTTCACAAAAGTTCTTGTAAGAGTTATATTTCTGAGATGATTTTCCACGACATATTTGGCGAGCTGAGCCAGGAGGGACAGGGACTGAGATATGGCGACCAGGGCTGGAGATAGTTTCTTTGGACAATCTTGCAAACACTATGGCCACAACTATAAAAAGGTAAGCTTGTTCTTACATAGTTGAAATGTTTGTATGGATTGCTTCAGAGATCCTGTCTCAGCGAGAGAGGCGCCATGTAAGTCTCTCTTTCAAATTTCCTAAAAAGAAACCAGTAAAAACGAAAGAACTTTTGAATTCAAATAAATTTGCATGTATGTGTAATTTGGGGAATTATATTAAATATAAATGCATGTGCATGTATAGAGAATGAGTGAATAGGCGATGTGAACTTTGCTTGTGTTAGGTGTTTAGTGGAGCATGCGCTCGTTCTGATTAGACCGTTCGAATGTGTAGCTTAAATGATGTGCTTGTTTGTGCCATCTGGCTGAGATGGCTGGCTATAATGTGGGACAGCCCATACGGTAAAAACAGATAATGTAGGTAGAAAATCCTGTGATACCTCTTCAATAAAATTAGTAGAAGGAATGCTTGGACAGGTTACTTATGAATAATGGCTCTAAAGATAACAGAGAACTGCATAAATAAGTAGTTAGAAAGCCACCGCTCTTTAAAAAAGGAACATTTTTAAAGAGGTCTGATTGGGTGGATATTTAGTAAATAAATACTTCATGGATACCGCCCCAGAACGGGGGACTGAACGGATGAATATTTAGAAGGCAGGAAAAACGTTAGCCCGATTGTGCGGCGTTCAACTGCAAAAGTAGCTTATAAATATTAGGTTGTAGAAAAACGTTAGCCCGATTGTGCGGCGTTCAACTGCAAAAGTAGCTTATAAATATTAGGTTGTAGGAAAACGTTAGCCCGATTGTGCGGCGTTCAACTGCAAAAGTAGCTTATAAATATTAGGTTGTAGGAAAAACGTTTGCCCGATTGTGCGGCGTTCAACTGCAAAAGTAGCTTATAAATATTAGGTTGTAGAAAAAACGTTTGCCCGATTGTGCGGCGTTCAACTGCAAAAGTAGTTAATACGGTCAAAACATAAATCAGTAGTTAAATAAATATTTCATGGTTAACGCTCTGAAAGGAGGACTGTACGGATTAATATTTAGGACGTTTGCCCGATTGTGCGGCGTTCAAATGCAAAAGAAATCCTGCGAATAAAAAACCGCTCTGTCTAGCTAACAGGGTTTTGTAATTCAGTAGGTCACGCCACAATACTACTCTAATAAAAGAAGAAAAGATCAGTATTGGGGGGTGGGTAGGATATGAAGACAAGCTGATCCGATTAGACAGTAGTCTCGCGTCATATCGTAGAAATCCTATTAGCCTAGGCTTATGTTGAAGAAAGGGATTAAGTAAATAAAGAAAGAACTGAGTTGTTTTGAGGTAAAAACAAAGGGATTGAATGAACGGATGAAACATAAAAGGATGAATGATAATGTTGTAAGAAATGAGTAGATCTGTGTAGAGATAGAACATTAGGAAGAAAGAAAGGACAGGTTGGGTTGTGTGTGTGTGTGTGTGTCTGTGACCAACTGCTGGTAGGAAGAGGCATGCGCAAGCCTCTCTGACAGTTAACTGAGTGTAATTTGAGAAGGAGAGTGCAGTTAACTGCTATTAGGCAGATGGAATGAAATTAAGGAACATCGAAGTAAAATAAGTTATAATCAAGGATAAAAACACTGATGTGATAAAGTAATAAGCGACCATAGTAGAATACTAAAAAAAGGTGTTAAAATAAATAACCATAAAGATAATAAAAGAGGATTAAACCAAATAGTGTGTAACAAGACAGAAAGTAGAATCGTCGATAAATTGAAATTGTACTATAAAGTTAAAAACGAATCTAGGTTAGTTAAGATAAATAGTGATAAATAGTGAAATTCAGGACAGATTAAGGATTCACGAACGGTGTAACAAAGGAAGAGGAAAAAAAAAACAGGCCGTCGATCACTCTGTACCCACAGAGACTGCGGTCTAAAAATAGCCTGAAGGACAGAGACCAGAATATGAGAGGTTTGTTTCACTAAAACCGTGAATCGGGAATTAAACAGTAAAATGGGATAAAAGACAATGAAATATTAGGAATATAGAGAAGAGGTAAGATAGTATAGACAAAATAAATATAATAAAGGTAAAAGTAAGACGTTAGATAGAGATCTTAACGGAGCGGGCAGTGGACTGGTGTGACTCAGTTGGTAGAGCATGGTGCTTGCAACGCCAGGGTTGAGGGTTAAATTCCCATGGGGGACCAGGATGAATATGTATGAACTTTCCAATTTGTAAGTCGCTCTGGATAAGAGCATTTGCTAAATGACTTAAATGTAATGTAAATGTAATCATAAAATTGATTAGAATTATAAAATTAATAAATAATGATATCTGTAAAGGGGAAAACACAGTGATATTTGAAGTATTGTACTAGAATAAGACATTAAGTCATCTGTAGTATTCAGAAATAATGTCTGTACTATATAGAGCGTGGTTTGGGAAGAGAAATTAAGTGATGTGACAAATGCATTTTTAATTGGAAAGGGGATTCGCTCTACCTTGGAAAAATAGTAAATAAAAGGTGTATAATACATGGGAGTATTTAGGAAAAATAAATAAATAATTAGTGGCATGACAACAAAATGACTGTTTCCATAGAATAGGGAGAGAAGGACACTATTACCTGATAAACAGGATAAATAGGACAAGGGAATTAAACAGTCACATGGGACCAAAATGTGAAGCTCGATTTGCAGGCGTTCTGATGTCAACATTCTATCATCAGAAAATACATTGCGATGGGGGTGTGTGTGTGGTTCCTCTAATCCTCGCAGACGTGCGGGTGATTGGCAGAACTATTGACAAGATCTAAGAACCAATAAGAAAATAGCTCTCTGTTCTGGATATAGGTATATCGGGTATGGGAAAATTAGTGTAATGTGACATTAGAACTTAGTGCGGTAGCAGGAAATGCCGCTATACAAGAGTTTATATCCTTGTCAAAATAACAGACAACTAATTGGTTTGAGGTTAGTGAGAATGGAATTTTTTACTTGGCGGTGTGTAGTCTCTGAGGGAACAATGAGTGTTTCATAGAGATTGCAGTTTATATGTGGTCAAGAAGAAGTATTAGATCACGTTTGACTTGACATCTAGTAGAAGTAACGACGGAATTTTAATTGTTAGACATTCTATACCACAATTCTCTGGAACTGTTAAAGACGCTTTAGAATAAAATCTATGGATAAGTAAAATTATTGGTTTGCTGACTAAAAGGTAACGTTGTGAATATTAACGATATGTACACTTTCTTTTCCAGAAAGAATAAGGGAAAAAAAAAGGGTTTTTTAATCTTCTCTGGTCAACAATGTCATTGGAGACTAGTTAACTGCTTTCCACAGTAATGCAAAGTCAGCCGCTTTAAAAATAAAAATATCTGGATAAGGCTAAAACATGGAGTTCTGGATGAGTGAGTTCAGTCCCTTTGCTATTATTGGCTTATGATTCACTAGTGAGTACACCATGTACTGGGAATGAATATGCATTAGTAGATTTATTGGAAGGGTTTTTTCCAATTCAGTTTCAAATTGGGTATGCAAAAGGATGAACATGTTTTTGAAAAATGTATTTAAGTTGTTCCTAAAGAAAGGGGGAGTGGAAACATATTAATGGTGTCAAAATGCCCTGAATCCTAGGAATTTCCTGTGAAAGACTGATCACCTTTTACTAGAAATTGTTGGAACAGGTGGGATTTACTTATAAAATGTTTAAGACACCAGACTCTATTCAAACTGTATAATTACTTTGAAAATCTATTATGTCTCTGGGAAAATTATGAAGAGTTGTACCCTTAAATTGAATAAGTTATTCGAATAGGTTTATTTTAATTTTTATTTTTGATATAACATGGGTTCATAGGTAAAACTATCAGTTCCTTGGGGTTATGGTCTTTGGGTAAATACACAAATGTGTTTTGTTCATTATGCATATAAAAAGTGTTGAAAGTTATTCCAATGGGTTTATTGGAGTGTGGGTTTGTGAGGGTTTTTGTTGATAAATACATCATCTGTAATTCATCTGAGAGAACACTGGTGAAATAAGGGAGTTATCATAAGAAGGTGACGTCAGAATGCTTTAAGGCATGGGAGAGAATATTACCACAAGTGGGTGTGGAGATCAAACCCACCCTAACCGACTGAACAGTGAGGGACAACTGTGTCTGATGACCTGTGAACTGTATCTAAAAAAAAAAAAAATAAGACATGCTGAAATGATATGGGCCAGGGAGAGTAATGACTTAAAGGATTGGGGTACTGATCTTTTTATTATCAGGCCACAAATGAGAGAAAAACTGAGACAACGGGGCTATTGGAAAATAGATAATACTGGTATTTAAAGTGTTTAGTATAAATGTTAATTATTAAAGGGATGGTGTGTATTGAATAGATAAGGTCAAATTTGAGTTAAAGTAAACACTAAGGACTGTTATCCTGAATATTGGGTTGGAAAATGTATTTAAGAAATAACTGTTTAGTTATTTAGATATAGAACTGTTTAAATTTAATAGGCCTAGGGAAGCTCTGGAAACTAATCCTGAGACAAGGTGGTTGACAACTTACAGAATATTAGATTAAAGTTATTTTTATTTTTTTTAATTTTTTTTGTTTTATAATGTCATTGGAATTGGAATGATAAAATCTAATGTTCAATTGAATAAATAGGTAGTCTGTTGTGCGAAGATACCCATGAATGAAGAAGAAAGAGACCAACAATAACATTGGCATAGAATGAAACGGATGGACGTTTTCCATTATATTACAAATAGTGGTAATATTGCAAATGTGCAATTATTATTATTATTATTATTATTATTATTTTTTTTTTTTATTTTTTTTTTATTTTTTTTTTTCTTCTCGTTTGGTCAATTTATTTTTGTTTTGAGGAACATAAGGTTGTGTATATGTTCCTGAGGAGGGACTGATATAAATGATATATAAATTGACTTAAGGATGTTTTAAGTATGTATCAAACAATGGCAGTTATGGGTTAGGGGACTCATAAAAGAAGGTAATGATAGTGAAGGGGTGTTATTTCTAGAAAATATGTATAAAAATAGAGATAATTCATAGAAAAGGAAAGACAGCTGGCTGTGTAAAATATAGGGACAATTCTAAAGTAAATAGAACAATTCACATACTTAAATTATGGTAAAAATAATAAGAGGTGGCATTTTGAACACTAGAGCAAAAGTTTAAGAAACTTATGACTTAGTTTTGTGAGGATTGGATATTCTTCCAACTGGAAGACACTTGACTGAGTACATGTTATTTTACAGCAGTTGCCGTAGGGACCATCATTTAACTATCATTATGAATATTTCTGTGGCAGGAGGCCAGGTATTTGAGGCAGAATGGTTACATAGGGCTGTTATTAAAAATTAAGATTTAGTGATCTTGCTAATGTTGTCAGGAAATAACCCATGTGTAAGTGTGTATGTCCTCAGGAAAAAACAGCCAGAAATGGAAGGGCTTGGGCTGCATTCTGGAGACTGAGTGTACATCAAGATACACCAGGCTGGTGGTATACTTCTTACAACACTGCAGTGGTAAAGTTCTTCTTGTCTCTCTTTGGTGGGTGCATAAGTCTCACGAGAAGTAAGGTCCAGCTGAATAATGGGTGAGCTTGAAAACACCATGACAGAGGATGTGGAATCAGAGAGAGAAAGAGAGAGAGATTAGATTCCACTATAGACATACTGGGTTGAGTTTGGAGGCTACTTGTTTTATTTTTAATACATCATGTGAAAAAGAATGGATGATAGGATATTATACTCTAAACAAACATGTTAAAGGGATTGATATGAAAGCATATACAGTGTTGAATTAATTCAAGAAGAGAGAATGTTAATTGTAGGTTATGCACATGATTATCAGTTGAAATGGAGTAGATGGGAAACTAAGTAAAAAGGACATGATTTGGGAACACCTCTCAGAACCTGGGGCCGAAAGGGGAAGACTGGGTGGAAGCATGAGGAAGCTTTTTAGGGCTTTTATTTTTGTGGAGTCCAGCAGAAAAGTATCCTGGAGGCATAGAGTCAGGTAAAGAGAGAGTGGGAATTGTCATGGTCTCAGATTTCAGTTTGCATGAATATATTTATGCATAACACATAACATTGTCAATGCTGTTATGTTTTGTCTGTTGTTTTCCAAGTCTTATGTTTAGGAAACCAGAAGGAGAGGGGTTCGCCAGCTTCAGCTGGAATGTCTGTTTGTTGTGTGATGAGTGATGGAAGTAAGAGGATGTATGGTGCTATCATAGAACAGAGGCCATAAGTCTCTAAGTATGAATGCTTCACAGAAAGTAGGCAGAAACCTGAACCAGGATGAGAGGTTCTGCGTCTGATGATCCAAGGGGACCAGAAGGACCTCTCCCAGTGATACCAGGAGATCTGGTCTACGTTGGAGTGTTCCGGAGGAAGTGGGATCAACCGAGGAGAGATGGACCCTATGAGGTGGCCAAAGCAACAAGAACGGCCGTCCAAGTGAAAAGAAGCCAGACGTGGTACCATCTGAACCGCTGCAGCTGAGTCCCAACAGAGAGAAGGATACAACCACATAGAGATGAGGACACAGAGGATGCTGATTCACCAGGAGGGAGCAGGAGCAGCAGAAACGATTGAGACGCCAGGGAGGAGCCAAGAAAACAGCAAATCAAGTGAAAGCCAAAATATGACACGTGCACCGACTAATGCACCCAGAAGAGGAGGAGAGGCCTCACAAGGAACAGAATAAGAACGTTTCTTCCCTAAAATTGAAACTCTTCCAGATGGAAGCTAAGTCCGGCCTGAGGAGGGAGCCTCAGGTGAAGAAAGAGGAGGAAAAGTCCCGCAAGTTGAAGAAAATGGAGATTACCCCACAATTGACTTTTAAACTTTTGAATGGCCTCCTTTACAGACAATTGATGTTAGAACAACAAAAGAATAATGACATTGACATAACAGAAGTAACAGTGAATGCTAGTATAGAAACAACAGACTAATGCACAATCAAGATGTATTGTGGGAGCAGGAAGAGAAGAATGGAATCAGCCGAACAATCCAAAAAGACTGACAAGGTTTGAATCTCTGTTCCACCTCAATTTATAACAGAAGTAGGAGAACTGAAGTCTATCTCAATCATAAGGATCAAACCCTTATCGGAGATTGCACTCTGTGGATGGACATATCACCAAACAAAGGGACAAGTCGTTTGGGATCCGAAAGGATGTGACCTGACATTAATCAAAGAAAAAGACGAGAGGGTGCTCATCATGAATCAGATTGAACCAGTTGAAGGTGAAGAATTAATAGTTGAAATAACAAGAACAACAGTGACCGAAGGGAGTAGCACCACTGTCATTAAGATTGATCCTACCCCTGCACATGAACAGGAAGAACCTGTGACAACAACAAGGGTGGCGGCTGCTGTGACGACCACAGTAGCTACCACTAGATGACATCGACTGCCCTTACCAAGCAGACCACCGTGCCAACAAAGCAACCTGAGACATCAGTCAGAGTTTTTACTGATATTTGAAACTTTCTGATAAACTCTAATGATCTACCTCAAGATAAGAACATTGAAAAAGCAACAGAATTAGATATATCAGAATCAGAACCACTCAAGGACACCACATGAGAAGAAGTAGTGAAGAAGGAGTGATACGAATGGGCTAAGTATATGGCAAACAGACACAGAATGGACAATTGTATTTTGTGAAGAAAATCACCTTTGTCTGATCTTTTAATAGTCTCTGAACCAGCATCATGTAAAAACTGTGTAAGTTGGGAAAAATGACTATTGTACCAATAGAAAGTATTCTATTCCCTTGTGTGACATAAAATGTAGGATTGCTCTGGGTAAGGAATAGGGGAAAAATTATGTTGAATGAGACCATGCTGGGAGACAATGATTGTGCTGCCTATAACATTAGAACTGAATTAAATGTACCTTAATTAGACAGAGGTACCGTGGTTAAAGGAAAATATGAATGTTTTTACAGACACCACACCGAAGGAATTGATGTAGGAAACACCACTGTAGAATGTGATACTATTTGGGTGTTAGAGAATGCGGGAGTTCGTAAAAGTAATGATAAAGGGTTGAGTATGAATAGAAAAGGGTTGTGTAGTTACATAACTCAGGTTGCGCCATCTCTTACTATGTTGAAAATTCAAGACAGAGGTATTGCTGATAGTTTCTGGATGTGTGGAAAAAAACTAACTGTTGAATGTATTGCCTGATGGATGGATTGGTCTTTGTGTCTTAGAGCAATTAAATAGGTTACGATTATTAAATCACCCCATGATGACTATGTAAAACCTAGAGTTAAAAGGGCTTATGAGAAGGATCCTGAGGTATACCTTAATGCAATTGGACTGCTTAGAGGTCTACCTAGGGATTTCAAGGCCAGAGATGAGGTTAAATCAGGATTTGAATCTATATTTTTGTGGATAACACCAAATTAGAACTTAGAGTGGATTAATTTTATTGGCTATAACCAACAGGGATTCATTAATTATACTTAATTGGCTCTTAGTGGAGAAGGGTGGAGTTTGTGTCATGTTTGGGGATGACTGTTGCACCTTTATTCACAATATTGCTATGGCCAAACTCAAAGGATTATGAGCAGAAGTAAAGGCTAATGCTGATGAAAATGTAATGAAAATGTTTAGACTCATGTATGAGTTTGGTTGGATCTAGCGTTAAGAAAGTGGGAAGCCCAGGCAATTATACCAATAAGTATGGAAAGCCTTGCAATGCAGTTGGAGGACCTCTTGACTGCCCCTTTGGTAAACCTAACTGTCTCTATGAAGTGATTGGGGGGGGTGGTCATGCGTGTCACGATTTTCGTAAGGATGGTTTCCATGTATATGTTAAATTACCCAGTTCAGATTAATGTTTACTCATACATGTCCACAAAAAGTGTCATTTGCGTCACAATTGCAAGTGGTGTACAAAAATTCATGAGGATGGTCATAACCATCACCCGGAACCTTTTTTCTGTGCCAAGTGTCAAAAAGGAGATTGTTTTATTTGTAAGGATGAGGACTGTGCTCCTAGATAATGGGGTTTAGCATTTTTATTTTGCATAATGCTTTGTGTTCTTTGTATGTTTCTTTGAATTTTTATATATATATCGATGAACATATATATTTTCTTTTAATTAAAGTTAGTTTTGCCTTCTAAAAATAGGATCATTTTACAAAAACATGTTAGGTGACAGAGGGTATTCCGGTTACAAGTGTCTATGGACCATGTATTAAATCATCTAACAAAGGTTGGTAGGTGTCTGCACGGGGGGATAATGTTGAAATGTTTTGTCTAGTTAGGTTTTTATTAATGTTTCTAATTGGATCTTTTACTCCTATTTTAGTTTTAATCATTTGGAGATGTTTGGTCTAGTTGGTTTATGTGCTTTATTCTGTTTTTGTATTTTCTTGTATATCGTAGGTATTCTCATTTACTATCCCAAAGTCATGTTTGTATAATTTATGTGGCTAATTAGCCCCAGAGGTGGGATTGTAGGAGTACAATTACACACATGTTGACATAGATCATGAGACCGTGGTAATGGAAATCTACTGGGGGACGTTCTGACCCTCTGACCCTTGTAGATTCTCCATTGTGTTGACAGATTGCCCAGACATGTTGGTGCCAGGGTGTTTTGACACACTAGATTTATAGTCTACTCATTCCACTAGAAAAGCATACATACCAGAGAAATATGCCTGAGATGGCTGGACACTAATGAACAAGAAACACATAGTCTGCTGATTCCATTTGAGTGAAACTGACCAGACACATAGACGCCTATAAGCAATTGGATGCCCTAGAGAGGGGGGGGGCACAAAGAGTGCATTGATTTAGTGGTGAAGGGAGGGTCCGGCCACCATTATAAACTGATTGAAGGCAGATGGTGGGGAATGACTTCATAGGGGACGGACAATACTATGTGGGTATAAATATAAAGGACTGGACTTCTGAGAGGGGGGTTCCGCGGACATTCCAGATTGCAATACAATTGTAATAAAAACATTTATTTGAGTTCACAAAAGTTCTTGTAAGAGTTATATTTCTGAGATGATTTTCCACGACATGACCTGGAATGCTTTTCCAACATTCTTGAAGGAGTTCCCACATATGCCGAGCCCTTTTTGTCTGCTTTTCCTTCACTCTGCGGTCCAGCTCATCCCAAACCATCTCAATTGGGTTGAGGTCGGGTGATTGTGGATGCCAGGTCATCTGATGCAGCACTCCATTACTCTCCTTTTTGGTCAAATAGCCTTCACACAGCCTGGAGGCGTGTTTTGGGTCATTGTCCTGTTGAATAACAAATGATAGTCCCATTAAGTGCAAACCAGATGGGATGGCGTATTGCTGCAGAATGCTGTGGTAGCCTTGCTGGTTAAGTGTGTGCCTTGAATTCTAAAGAAATCACAGACAGTGTCACCAGCAAAGCATCCCTACACCATAACACCTCTTCCTCCATGCTTCACAGTGGGATCCACACATGCAGAGATCATCTGTTCACCTTTTCAGAGGGGTTTGGTTAAATGCCGAAGACACATTTTAGTTGAATACATTCTGTTGGACAACTGACAAGGTATCCCCCTTTCCCTTACTCTGTGTCTCACAAAGATTTTTGGAACCAAAAATCAAAAATTTGGACACATCATACCAAAGGACAGATTTCCACAAATCTAATGTCCATTGCTCGTGTTTCTTGGCCCAAGCAAGTCTCTTCTTCTTGTTGGTGTCCTTTAGTAGTGGTTTCTTGGCAGCAATTCGACCATGAAGGCCTGATTCATACAGTCTCCTCTGAACAGTTGATGTTGAGATGTGTCTGTTACTTGAACTCTGTGAAGCATTTATTTGGCTGAAGCATTTATTTGGGCTGCAATTTGAGGTGCAGTTAATTACCGATTTCTGAGGCTGGTAACTTTCTGAGGCTAGCTGTTCTTGCAGTAATATAGACTTGGTCTTTTACCAAATCTTCGGTATACCACCCCTACCTTGTCACAACACAACTGATTAGCACAAACACATTAAGAAGGAAATACATTTCACAAATTAACTTTTAACAAGGCACACCTGTTAATTGAAATGCATTACAGGTGCCTACCTCGAAGCTGGTTGAGAGAATTCCAAGAGTGTGCAAAGCTTTCATCAAGGCAAAGGGTGGCTAATTTGAAGAATATCAAATATATTTTGATTTGTTTAACAATGATTCCATATGTGTTTTTTCATAGTTTTGATGCCTTCACTATTATTCTACAATGTAGAAAATAGTCAAAATAAAGAAAAACCCTTGAATGAGTAGGTTTGTCCAAACTTTTGACTGGTACTGTATATTAAGTGTGCTCCAAAAAGACTTTCACACATTTTTATTGTGAATCGAATGATGTGTTGGTTGTTAGGAAGAGGCATCATGGGGGCAGAAAGCCAGCTCTGCCCATCAGTACTTATAGGTCATGTCAACCACAGACCTCACACTGTTCGGCTTTCTCACTGCCAGTAAGTTCTCCTACCAAACGGCTCTCTCTTCACTCTGAAAATACACTTGATAATATCTTATACCTTACTATTGGTGATTTGTTATGCAGAACGAATGATTGCATGTAAATGTCATTGTAAAACATATCTGGAATGTGGTTTTATGTTTTCTTCATTTGTTTTACATTCTGATTGTATATTCATTTATTTAAACATGTATTTTTTAAATATTTATTTGTATTATGTAGAAGAGACCAATATGTTGTTGGTGGCCTGTGTCCCAACACTCGATGTTGTAGTCCTGGTCCTGAGAATAAAACAGGTTTAAAACAACAACAGAGAAACACGTGTCTTACAGTGCTACACATCTGTTATAATAAGTGTTGTTTCCTGCTTAATTGAAGTATCAGGTGTAGTTTTTCATGAAGGATGAATTAAATGTTCAAATATGTTGGAATGATGAGTTGCATGCATCATGCATGCTCTGCACTTTATTTGGCTAGTGGCAAATAGGCCTAAATTAGGGTATAATGACTCTGTGGCTACATGCCTCCAGAAGGGCGTCTTCTGAGGCTGAGGGGTGCTTTTACTAAGGCGCGTGGTGCTGCATGGAGATCACAAGCTCTTCAACTGGGCAGCAGTGTCACAATGGAGGGAACAGCCTATAGGGAGTCTACCTAAGACCACTGCAACAGTTATTGTAAAGTGTGGGAATAAGCTTATTCTAGACTAGCCTACATTTAACCTCTCCCTTGTTCATTTCAAAGTCCATATGTTCATGCCCCGATTCATATAAATCATGTCAAATTATTTTAAATTCATATTAACCCCTCCCACAGAATATGCTTTGGCAAGATTGAGTGATTAAATAGGTTTAAAAATATGATTTAAAAAAAAATTGTGGTAAAGGCTCCAGTGGTCATAGATAATTCATAGATTCACCAAACATCGATCATTATTTATGTTTTATTATTCCTGATTTATACTACTGGTTATGATTGCAGACAGAGCCCAGAGAATGGGATGGTGCCATATTTAATTAGTCACTTAAGGGATAATGCCCGAGATGCGGGTATTTGGATGATATATTGGCACTGGTGTTGTCAGGGCCGAGACGGTTCGGTTGCTAGAGACGTGACCCAGTCGTTCAGTCTTTTTGTTCTGTATCTATGGACGCGACCCAGTTGTTCATTCTAAATGTTCTATTGCCACACTGGCTGGCCACGTTCTTATCCCTTGCTTGCTTGCTAGCCAACTACGGCTAACTTAGTCAGAATAACAGCAAAGTAGCTGCATTTGCATTTCTTTAACAGTTTTCTAGTGACATTTATTTGGATACATCCATAACAATGAGCTAATGAGAAGCGATTTTGCCTGGCATAGAAAATGTGCTCACTCGACTGCAAACTAGCTGCACTTCGTTTCATTTCACCTTTTTCAATTGACATTTCTTTGTATATATCCATAAAAATGATGCCAGCTGATTTAATGACTTCGACTGTCTGAGAAACGCTGTCTGTCAGTCTCCTCCCGACTCCCAACACGGTCATTACTAATGGGACAGCTGGATATCGAATTTGAATATATAAACAATGTTGCAAATGTCGGAGAGACAGTCAGCAAAGTTTATACAAATCTGCGCTGTTGAAAACTAAATGTTAGACTAAACGAAATGTGAGATAATGTCTAGATGCTTGTTATTGTGGAGATCAAGTTTATAAATTGCCTGGCTGGGCTGATGAGACAATGGATTGCACAGTCAGATGGAACAGAGTAAATAGGCATTTTTAAGGTCATAGATTTAGCTGCTGATAACTTATGGAATAGACACAGGCTGAAATGCGGTTTTAACCAATCAGCATTCACGATTAGACCCACCCTTTGATAAGGTGCATGCATGGGGATGTCCACGTCACCCAGAGATCTACCCATACTGTAGAGAAACACCTAGCGGACTGGAACTCAACTGTTGTAGGCATAATACAGCTAGTGCTATCTAGACTCACGCTGGCAAACAAATCCATTACATTATCTACCTAAATGTGAAGTTAACTCAACTGGGGAGTAATAGAGAATGGAGACTTTTAACTTGAAAACGTACAGGATACCTCTTTCTGTTTTCCTTGACTTCAGAGTTTTTATAAGGTGTTATGCTTTTTCATGTAGCACTCCTCACAGGCCGTTTGGTGTTCGTTCTTTTTTGTTGTTGAGATAAAATTGCCAAAACTCTGAAAGGTATTATTGTATGTCAGAATTGCAACACAATATTTGTTCAAGCCTAAAATGTTAGTCCGTAATCGTAATATGGTGTTTGTATGTTCATATATTAAATGTGAGTTTTATTAGTCAGTGTGGCAATGTAACGTTAATGATCTGTCAGATTCCCTACTTTCACACTGACACAGTAATAAACAGCTCTGTTACAGACTTCTCTGTCATGGTGCACACGGGTTTCTTCATCCCGCTCCCACACACACCCGCTGAATTTCTTTCCGACACCCGCCCTCTACTGTAAGAACTGGTCGCAAACGCAACCGCAGTCCCGCAATGCATGGCGTATGTGACGCAGCTCACTTGCCAACCATGGTCCCAGCAATATTGCGCCCTAAAAGCGATGTCAAATGTGCAAAATATTACTAAAGAAATATGTTAAATTACCAGAGATTCTCACATGGCCCTTATATTGTATTACAGGGCTATATCAGCCATTATGCAATATATAGTTTGAAGAGAGCAGAGTTGGAGAGACTTGCACTTTATCTTGAGCTGTTGTTACAGCCTACCTTTTAGGAGTGGGAAGACTTTCAGACGGAGAAATAAAGGGTGATCAATATTTAGGACTATTTCTAGGCAAGTTAGTAAACTAGCCTAATCACAGACATATTTAGGAAGTACATTTCTTTGGAAAGATCACTGCCCCGTGTTTCTTCGAAAATGCATAGCCTACAGCCTACTGCATGATATTGAGACCACATGTGCACCTGAAAGCAGCAAGAATGATGACAGCGACACTTGCTACGTTTTGCAAATTCCTATCGGATATAGCCTACCGTTTAGGATGACGATTTGCAGGCAGAGACAAATTGGTAGTCAATACTTCAAATCAAATTTATTTATATAGCCCTTCTTACATCAGCTGATATCTCAAAGTGCTGTACAGAAACCCAGCCTAAAATCCCAAACAGCAAGCAATGCAGGTGTAGAAGCACTTGTCTAGGAAAAACTCCCTAGAAAGGCCAAAACCTAGGAAGAAACCTAGAGAGGAACCAGGCTATGAGGGGTGGCCAGTCCTCTTCTGGCTGTGCCAGGTGGAGATTATAACAGAACATGGCCAAGATGTTCAAATGTTCATAAATGACCAGCATGATCAAATAATAGTAATCACAGTAGTTGTCGAGGGTGCAGCAAGTCAGCACCTCAGGAGTAAATGTCAGTTGGCTTTTCATAGCTGATCATTAAGAGTATCTCTACCGCTCCTGCTGTCTCTAGAGAGTTGAAAACAGCAGGTCTGGGACAGGTAGCACGTCCGTTGAACAGGTCAGGGTTCCATAGCCGCAGGCAGAACAGTTGAAACTGGAGCAGCAGCACGGCCAGGTGGACTGAGGACAGCAAGGAGTCATCATGCCAGGTAGAGAGAAAGAGAGAATTAGAGAGAGCATACTTAAATTCACACAGGACACCGGATAAGACAGGAGAAGTACTCCAGATATAACAAACTGACCCTAGCCCCCCGACACATAAACTACTGCAGCATAAATACTGGAGGCTGAGATAGGAGGTGTCAGGAGACACTGTGGCCCCATCCGATGATACCCCCGGACAGGGCCAAACAGGAAGGATATAACCCCACCCACTTTGCCAAAGCACAGCCCACACACCACTAGAGGGATACCTTCAACCACCAACTTACCATCCTGAGACAAGACCGAGTATAGCTCACAAAGATCTCCACCACGGCACAACCCAAGGGGGGCGGCAACCCAGACAGGAAGATCACATCAGTGACTCAACCCACTCAAGTGACGCACCCCTCCTAGGGACAGCATGAAAGAGCACCAGTAAGCCAGTGACTCAGCCCCTATAATAGGGTTAGAGGCAGAGAATCCCAGTGGAGCGAGGGGAACCGGCCAGGCAGAGACAGCAAGGGGGGTTCGTTGCTCCAGAGCCTTTCCGTTCACCTTCACACTCCTGGGCTAGACTACACTCAATCATATGACCTACTGAAGAGATGAGTCTTCAGTGAAGACTTAAAGGTTGAGACCGAGTCTGCGTCTCTCACATGGGTAGGCAGACCATTCCATAAAAATGGATCTCTATAGGAGAAAGCCCTGCCTCCAGCTGTTTGCTTATAAATTCCAGGGACAATTAGGAGGCCTGCGTCTTGTGACCGTAGTGTACGTGTAGGTATGTACGCAGGACCAAATCGGAAAGATAGGTAGGAGCAAGCCCATGTCATGCTTTGTAGGTTAGCAGTAAAACCTTGAAATCAGCCCTTGCCTTAACAGGAAGCCAATGTAGGGAGGCTAGCACTGGAGTAATATGATCAAATTTTGGGGTTTTAGTCAGGATTCTAGCAGCCGTATTTAGCACCAACTGAAGTTTATTTAGTGCTTTATCCGGGTAGCCAGAAAGTAGAGCATTGCAGTAGTCTAACCTAGAAGTAACAAAAGCATGGATTAATTTTTCTGCATCATTTTTGGACAGAAAGTTTCTGATTTTTGCAATGTTACGTAGATGGAAAAAAAGCTTTCCTTGAAACAGACTTGATATGTTCGTCAAAAGAGAGATCAGGGTCCAGAGTAATGCCGAGGTCCTTCAGAGTTTTATTTGAGACAACTTTACAACCATCAAGTATAATTGTCAGATTCAACAGAAGATCTCTTTGTTTCTTGGGACCTAGAACAAGCATCTCCTTTTTGTCCGAGTTTAAAAGTAGAAAGTTTGCAGCCATCCACTTCCTTATGTCTGAAACACAGGCTTTTAGCGAGGGCAATTTTGGGGCTTCACCATGTTTCATTGAAATGTACAGCTGTGTGTCATCTGCATAACAGTGAACGTTAACATTATGTTTTCGAATGACATCCCCAAGAGGTAAAATATATAGTGAAAACAATAGTGGTCCCAAAAAGGAACCTTGAGGAACACCGAAATGTACAGTTGATTTGTCAGAGGACAAACCATTCACAGAGACAAACTGATATCTTTCCGACAGATAAGATCTAAACCAGGCCAGAACTTGTTACTTATGGATAATGACAAGGCGCAATGCTCGCTCACCATCATAGCCTAACATACAGTGCATTCGGAAAGTATTCAGACCAGCCAGCCCAAGTCCATTTGATATAGAGGACGTCTTAATAAAGACAATCAAAAGTCTCTGTATTCTTTCAAAAGTTGTTCATTTGTTAGGCTATTGGTTAATGGTGCAACACAATATTTATTACTGAATGACATTTGATCTAGTTCAGTCTTATTAATCGCAAACATTTTTAAAGGGAATCAATTAACAAACTATATGTTACCTAGCTTGATGACTGTAGGTATTTATCAAAATTCTGGTAGAGAACACCCAGGCCCCCGCCAGGTTATGTGATCCTACTTCTAAAACAAAAGTGGTGTCCCTGGTTTATTGCATTGGTTATAAACTGTACAGCACAAACAAAGACGAAATCTGAGAAAATAGGCATCAATTGTGAGTGCAGCTGAACGTGTTTTGGGACTCAGGGATTTTACAGCAGAGGAATTACAAGGAATCCTGTCTATATACATGTAACGGATGTGAAATGGCTAGCTAGTTAGCGGGTGCGCGCTAGTAGCATTTCAATCAGTTACGTCACTTGCTCTGAGACATTAAGTAGGGTTGCCCCTTGCCCTGCAAGGGCCGCGGCCTTTGTGGAGCGATGGGTAACGATGCTTCGTGGGCGACCGTTGTTGATGTGTGCAGAGGGTCCCTCGTTCGCGCCCGTATCGGGGCGAGGGGACGGTTTAAAGTTAAACTGTTACATTGGTGCCGTGACCCGGATCACTGGTTGCTGCGGAAAAGGAGGAGGTTGAAAGGGGGGTGAGTGTAACGGATGTGAAATGGCTAGCTAGTTAGCGGGTACGCGCTAGTAGCGTTTCAATCAGTTACGTCACTTGCTCTGAAACCTAGATGTAGGGTTTCCCCTTGCTCTGCAAGGGCCGCGGCCTTTGTGGAGCGATGGGTAACGATGCTTCGTGGGCGACCGTTGTTGATGTGTGCAGAGGGTCCCTGGTTCGCGCCCGTGTCGGGGCGAGGGGACGACGTAAAGTTATACTGTTACATTGATGCTGTTGACCCGGATCACTGGTTGCTGCGGAAAAGGAGGAGGTTGAAAGGGGGGTGAGTGTAACGGATGTGAAATGGCTAGCTAGTTAGCGGGTGCGCGCTAGTAGCGTTTCAATCAGTTACGTCACTTGCTCTGAGACTTTAAGTAGGGTTTCCCCTTGCTCTGCAAGGGCCGCGGCCTTTGTGGAGCGATGGGTAACGATGCTTCGTGGGCAACCGTTGTTGATGTGTGCAGAGGTTCCCTGGTTCGCGCCCGTGTCGGGGCGAGGGGACGACGTAAAGTTATACTGTTACATTGATGCTGTTGACCCGGATCACTGGTTGCTGTGGAAAAGGAGGAGGTTGAAAGGGGGGTGAGTGTAACGGATGTGAAATGGCTAGCTAGTTAGCGGGTGCGCGCTAGTAGCATTTCAATCAGTTACGTCACTTGCTCTGAGACATTAAGTAGGGTTGCCCCTTGCTCTGCAAGGGCCGCGGCCTTTGTGGAGCGATGGGTAACGATGCTTCGTGGGCGACCGTTGTTGATGTGTGCAGAGGGTCCCTCGTTCGCGCCCGTGTCGGGGCGAGGGGACGGTTTAAAGTTAAACTGTTACATACAGTCGTGGCCAAAAGTTTTGAGAATGACACAAATATTACATTTCACAAAGTCTGCTGACTCAGTTTGTATGATTGCAATTTGCATATAGTCCAGAATGTTATGAAGAGTGATCAGATTAATTGCAATTAATTGCAAAGTCAGGCCAGAGGTAGCCTGACTGCCGTTAGGTACCGAGATGAGATCCTCAGACCCCTTGTGCATGCTGACACATGCACATTTGTGGCCTGCTGGAGGTCATTTTGCAGGGCTCTGGCAGTGCTCCTCCTTGCACAAAGGCGGAGGTAGCGGTCCTGCTGCTGGGTTGTTGCACTCCTACGGCCTCCTCCAAGTCTCCTGATGTACTGGCCTGTCTCCTGGTAGCGCCTCCATGCTCTGGACACTACGCTGACAGACACAGCAAACCTTCTTGCCACAGCTCGCATTGATGTGCCATCTTGGATGAGCTGCACTACCTGAGCCACTTGTGTGGGTTGTAGACTCCGTCTCATGCTACCACTAGAGTGAAAGCACCGCCAGCATTCAAAAGTGACCAAAACATCAGCCAGGAAGCATAGGAACTGAGAAGTGGTCTGTGGTCACCACCTGCAGAACCAATCCTTTATTGGGGGTGTCTTGCTAATTGCCTATCATTTCCACCTTTTGTCTATTCCATTTGCACAACAGCATGTGAAATGAATGTATTGTCAATCAGTGTTGCTTCCTAAGTGGACAGTTTGATTTCACAGAAGTGTGATTGACTTGGAGTTACATTGTGTTGTTTAAGTGTTCCCTTTATTTTTTTGAGCAGTGTACATACGTAATACGTAATACGTACGCAACCTAATCTTTACGAAATGTATATTGATCAAATAAGCCAGAAGCCAGATTCTGGGCCCAGTTATCTCTCTCGCTTCGTCTCTTCCGCGCTGGTTGAAAGGAAATGACTGGTATAAGAAATATGGTGGAAACTAGCCCATGCCTCCACCAACCCAATGCTCTTAGATTTGTGGGTTGTAGTGAACGATTGAACATTTCAGGTGGAAGGAGATGTTCGAGGGATGCACCCAACTCAGAGGTTTAGACTGAATTAATACAATATTTGGTTTAATGGTAATCTATGTAAAATACTTCTTGTGGCCAACAGGACAAATCTAGCCCGTTCCCCTCCACCCTCCAGACCACAGGTCGACCGCCTCCCGGTACTTTACTGCTGGTTCTGGTCGACTGCAGGAAAACACCGGGGCAGAGTGGAACTGAGAGACGAGAAGAGGAATATGGAGATTTCATTAAGTAAGAACCATGGTGTGTGGATTAGACAGTCTGTTTCTGTAACAATTCATTGATTAATTATATATTGATGAAAATATCTGGTCGATTTTAAGAAGTGGTTAAAAACAATGTTTGATTTCACATCATTTTAACATTCTGTCATAAAGAGCAAGAGCTCAACTAAATAAAGACTCCCTCACGAGATTGGCCTGTTGAGATACTCCCTGTTGGCGCATGTGTTCCAAGTGGCTGTCGGGTAAAAGTAGAGGATAGCAGACAACATGATTCTTAGTGAAAGGGGGTGTTGTTGAACGTTTTCTTGACTGTTATAGATCACGTAAAATGTTATCCAGGAACTTTCTGAAGTAATATTAGGCTACGTGAGACATTTATTTGCTCTAACTTATTTACGTTTTGATATTGAAGTAGATGTTTGATTGCTCTGGTCTAGGGGTGCATCAGTTGCAGCCTTGAGAATCGAATTTTCTCTCCGCAAGTCCCTAGTCATTATCTCTACACTACAACAAAGTACTTAAACTGTACTGTAGCTTACAACATTTCATGCCATACAAAGAAACAATAGCTTCCAAAATGGATCGGGTAAGTCTGGTTTTAACAGTATAGGCCTGCTGTGTTGTGCAAAATGTCTAGGCCTAGTTTTCATAATCTTTGATCCTCCACATTCCTGTGCTCGGTTTAAACGGCCGGACAAAAAAAACATGACGGAAAAACTTGTTGGGATTTTTTTCTTCTCCTTCAAAGTAGCCTGAGTATGTTTCGGAATTTGTGACTATGACCTAATAATCTCTCCTTCCTCACAAAGTGTTCACATTCCTTCACTGATTTCGAATACATTGTCCATTATTTGACCAGATACTCAAGTGGCCGTTCTAACAAAGAAAATAAATGTCTTCAACAATGGAAGGCAAATGAGAAAAGGCAAGATCAGGTGGGACCATTATAGCCAACGAGAGGGCAGATATTAATGGGGTTTACGAGAGGGCAGATATTAATGGGGTTTACGAGAGGGCAGATACACAGAGTTTAATTTCTATTTCGCATTTTAATCTATTTAGGATTAGGCATAACGTTAGAAGTGTGGTTAATATTAGGGTTAAAATCACATGTTAATAAGGACAATGGTAGAAATAGGCGTGGTTTATGACTTTGTTTGCGGGCGTGGTTTATGACTTTGTTTGCGGTAACTAGTGACGACCAGGCACTACTCCCATATAAACTGTCCTACTTTTATCAATAGACTCCTAACAACCTAATCGTTACGAATTTTATATTCGATCAAATAAAACAGAAGACAGCTTTTAGCCCGAGTTATCCCTCTCGCTTCTCCTCTTCCTCGCTGTTTGAAAGGAAATGACTGGCATAAGAAATATGGTGGAAACTAGCCCATTCCTCCACCAGCCTAATGCTATTATATTTGTGGGAAGTAGTGAACGATTCAACATTTGTGGAAAAATGTTATATTCTAGGGATGCACCCAAAATCAGAGATTAGACTAAATTAGACTAAATTAGACAAAATTAATAAAATATTTGGTTTAATGTTAATCAATGTAGAATACTTATTGTGGCCAACAGGACAAAGCTAGCCCGTCCCCCTCCACCCTCCCGGAGTCCCCAGGTCGATCGCCTCCCTGTACTTTACTGTTGGATCTGGTCATCTGCAGGAAAACACCAGGGCAGAGTGGAACTAGGAGAGGAGAAGGAGAAGAGGAACATGGAGATTTGATTTCATTAAGTAAGAACCATGGTGTGGATTAGACTACAGTCCGCTTCTGTAACAATTAATTGATTTAAGTATATATTGATTCAAATATCTGGTCGATTTTAAGAAGTGGTTAAAAACAACGTTTGATTTCACATCATTTTAACATTCTGTCAGAAAGAGCAAGATCTCAACTAAATAAAAATACATGTTTTACCATCTCAAGAGGTTTGATGAAAAATAAATACTATAGTAAGTGTCAAATAAAGTAACAGGGTTGACCGTAACAGGGGACTAGTGAAAACAACAAAAACACTACATTGTTAAAATAGTCCTTTGAATCAGCCATGAATCTGCTTGTGACCGGGGGAATGGAAGCTAGTATTGTGCAAATAGTCCTTTAAATCAGCCATGAATCTGCTTGTGACTGGGGGAATGGAAGCTAGTATTGTGCAAATAATCCTTTAAATCAGCCATGAATCTGCTTGTGACCGGGGGAATGGAAGCTAGTATTGTGCAAATAATCCTTTAAATCAGCCATGAATCTGCTTGTGACCGGGGGAATGGAAGCTAGTATTGTGCAAATAGTCCTTTAAATCAGCCATGAATCTGCTTGTGACTGGGGGAATGGAAGCTAGTATTGTGCAAATAGTCCTTTAAATCAGCCATGAATCTGCTTGTGACTGGGGGAATGGAAGCTAGTATTGTGCAAATAGTCCTTTAAATCAGCCATGAATCTGCTTGTGACCGGGGGAATGGAAGCTAGTATTGTGCAAATAGTCCTTTAAATCAGCCATGAATCTGCTTGTGACCGGGGGAATGGAAGCTAGTATTGTGCAAATAGTCCTTTAAATCAGCCATGAATCTGCTTGTGACCGGGGGAATGGAAGCTAGTATTGTGCAAATAGTCCTTTAAATCAGCCATGAATCTGCTTGTGACCGGGGGAATGGAAGCTAGTATTGTACAAATAGTCCTTTAAATCAGCCATGAATCTGCTAGTGACCGGGGGAATGGAAGCTAGTATTGTGCAACAGGGAGTAGTAATTGAATGCAATTTTAACAAAAGAAGTTATTGTTAAAACATTTCTAGCATGTCTGTGTCTGGATAGAAGGGTTGAGATGCTCAGTTTTCCACCACAAAACAGCAGAGAATTGTCAAAAAGAGTTGAACCAGCTCACCTGCTTTTACTCTGATTTGACTATTAGATGTTCAATGTTTCTTATTTTTTAAAGAATAGTTTAACCATATTAAAACGAGAGTTCAGTTCATGTAATAGGGTAGACCTTAAAATGAGGGACAAATGTAAATGAATCACTAATTACACTAAATAAATAATGTTCAGAAATGACTGTCAAAGTCACCAAATAACTAGGTCTTTACATGCACACTAATAATTTCCTATGAAACTGATTATGGCAGTAGGCTGAGTATGGCATTAGTCATGTAAACATCTTACTCTGCTGATCTTAATTGGCGTAAGGTCATAACAGAAGGAAGCATACGCCTTTAAAAACACCTGGTTGTCTGAACAATCTTTAGAATGATTAGGACATGAAACACTTTAATCAGAGTTATAGAGGTGTATTTAATCTGTGCATGTGCTAACACAAGCAGCGCCAGCTAACTTCTTTTGACAGAGTCCAGTGAGTTCAGGGAAAAACTGAAAATGTGCAGCTTTATTTATCCGAACTCAATCAAATATGTTGAAAATAACACGGTTGCTGTTGTAGAACCTTTATTTTGATTGGCTATTTTTTGCATTTATCAAAATGCCGTCAGGTAGCCTGATTTCAGATCTGTCCATATAAACAGGTTTATGAGGTGAAATTGTTCTATTTTCCAAGCTTGTCAACATTTAAATCAAACTCCTATTACTAATTGACTATTCACAATAATCATATTATTCTGTGCTTGTATCCGTACTCAATGATGGTAAACCTAGGAGTAATTATTGTACTTGTTGGGTTAAAATCTTTCTGACGTTAAACAGGGTTGACGGAGGGACTTGTCAAAATGCTGAATTGTGTCACTTTAGCAAGTTTTTATTCATATAAACAATCAAAATAATAAAATACTCCATGTGTTCTGTATTAAATGACACTTTATTTAATATAACATAGATTTAAAATGGAATATTGGTGCACAATTATTACTGGAAAAATATCAAAAGGACGCAAAAGGCATTGATTTAATGGAAATACCGATCTGTTTATGGACCCATATTTGCAAAACTTAATGATTAAATGTCTCTGTTTCACAGGGGACAGCCCTGACCGTTGCTCTCTTAGTGGGAGGGGCTTATCACCTGGGGAGCTTCAACAATGTCATGATGCTGACAAGAAAGAGAAGAGTCTCTCCAGATCAGAACACCTCAAGAAACACCAGCACAGACTTATAGGGAAGAAACCTCACCACTGCTGTTCTGACTGTGGGAAGAGTTTTGCTAAACAGAAGGAATTGATCATTCATGAGCGGATTCACACCGGTGAGAAACTCTACCACTGCTCTCAGTGTGGGAAGAGTTTAGCTGCATCTAAAACCTTAAATTCTCATCGGAAAATTCATACAGGGGAGATACCTTACCCCTGCTTTGATTGTGGGAAATACCTCAATCAATCAGGAGCCCAGACTAAACACATACACACAGGAGAGAAGCCTTATACCTGTGATCAGTGTGGGAAGAGCTTTAAGAAATCAGGACACCTGACTATACACAAACGCATACATACGGGAGAGAAGCCTTACAGCTGTGATCAGTGTGGAAAGAGCTTCAGTCGATCAGGAGACCTGACTAGACACCAACGCATACACACAGGAGAGAAGCCGTATCGCTGTGATCAGTGTGGGAAGAGCGTCAATAATTCAGGACAACTGACTACACACCAGCGCATACACACAGGAGAGAAACGTTATAGCTGTGATCATTGTGGGAAGAGCTTCATTCGATCAGGAGACCTGACTACACACAAACGCCTACACACAGGAGAGAAGCCTTACAGCTGTGATCAGTGTGGGAAGAGCTTCAATCAGTCAGGACACCTGACTTTACACCAACGCATACACACAGGAGAGAAGCCTTATAGCTGTGATCAGTGTGGGAAGAGCTTTGCTCGAGATTTCACCCTGACTACACACCAGCGAATACACAAAGGAGATAAGCCTTATAGCTGTGATCAGTGTGGGAAGAGCTTTGCTCGAGATTCCACCCTGACTACACACCAACGCATACACACAGGAGAGAAGCCTTATAGCTGTGATCAGTGTGGGAAAAGCTTCAATCATTCAGGATCCCTGATTACACACCAACGCATACACACAGGAGAGAAGCCTTATAGCTGTGATCGGTGTGGGAAAAGCTTCAATCATTCAGGATCCCTGACTGAACACCAACGCATACACACAGGAGAGAAGCCTTATAGCTGTGATCGGTGTGGGAAGAGCTTCAATCATTCAGGATCACTGACTACACACAAACGCATACACACAGGAGAGAAGCCTTATGGCTGTGATGAGTGTGGGAAGAGCTTCAATCAATCAGGAGACCTGACTACACACCAACGCCTACACACAGGAGAGAAGCCATATAGCTGTGATCAGTGTGGGAAGAGCTTCATTCAGTCAGGACACCTGACCACACACCAACGCATACACACAGGAGAGAAGCCTTATAGCTGTGATCAGTGTGGGAAGAACTTCATTCAATCAGTAGAGCTGACTAGACACCAGCGAATACACACATGAGAGAAATCTTACTCCTGTCTATGTGGAAAGTCCTTTGGTCAGTCAGGGTCACTGAAACAACACCAGGAAGCACAAATGTGTTGTTTTTTATCTCCCTCTCCTGCACGGGTTCCAGATCCCTAAATACAGTTTCAATAGAAAACATCTTGTAAAGAGTCATCCATCTCCCATTCTCTAACAGTTTACTAAGTCTGATTACCATGGTAACCTGTGTAGCATAATATGCAGCTCTGGATCCATATGTATCAAGTGTCTTGGAGTAGGAGTGCTGTGTGTGTGTGGTGGAGGGGGGTGTTCAGAGCTGTATCTTATTTCATTAACTCCTATTATCCTTTAAATAATGTAGAATTGTGTTTCAACAATAGTTGGTGCATATTCATGTGTGAGGGAAATGTCTGAAGAGAGAGCCTTGAATTGTACATCATGTCTCATACAAACATTGGTTCCTGTAGGTGCTGGTTAGAGCTGTGAGGGGGAGAAGGTCATGACCCCCTCAGACCTTTTGGCAGAATGCCCAGTATATGTTCTGTAAGTTAAGATAGGAGACGGTGCCAGTCACATGCAGGAACCAAACGTTAATGATGAATAATATATATCATGCATGTATAACTTGTCTGTGTAAGCAGTGTATAAAAGAACTAACGGGACTGCCCCGAAAGAGCTCCTGAAGGACGTGTACTACGGTGCATTAAGTTTGTTAGAACCTTTCCAGCTTGCTGATAATAAAGAATGATTCATTTCAGTTTGACTTTGAGGCCCTGGTGGTAATTTCCAGAACACATGTATTCAATACAAAAATACATGAAATCTATTGTCTTATGTGAAGGAGATGTGTCGCACTGCATGAGGTAAATGGTGGTCACACCAGATACTGACTATCATTTTATTTTTAAAGGTATCTGTGACCAACAGATGCATATCTGTATTCCCAGTCATGTGACATCCATAGATTAGGGCATAATTCATTTAGAACAGTTTACTGATTTCTTTATATGAACTGTAACTCAGTAAAATCATATAAATTGTTGCATGTTGTGTTTCTATTGTTATTCAGTATAGTAATAATAATATAATAAACTAATTGAATAAATTAATGGGCCTACTACTGTTTTAGATGTTCTGTGTCTGTCACGCCCTGGCCTTAGTATTCTTTGTTTTCTTAATTATTTTGGTTAGGTCAGGGTGTGACATGGGGAATGTATGTGGTTTTTGTAGTGTCTAGGGTGGTTGTAAGGTTTAGGGGGTTTATTAGAGTAGTTGGGTTTATGTTTAGTATAGTAGTCTAGCTGTGTCTATGGTTGAGTGTAGGTATCTAGGAAAGTCTATGGTTGCCTGAATTGGGTCTCAATTAGAGACAGCTGGTTATTGTTGTCTCTGATTGGGAGCCATATTTAAGGCAACCATAGGCTTTAGCTGTTTGTGGGGAATTGTCTATGTTGAACGTTTGTAGCCTGTGTGTGTGCACTACGTTTATAGCTTCACGGTCGTTTGTTGTTTTTGTATAGTTTGTAATAGTGTTTCGTTTCATGTTCATCTTCGTAGTAAAATAAAAGAAGATGGCTTATTTTCCACATGCTGCGTTTTGGTCCGTCTCTCCTCCACACGATCGTGACAGAATTCCCCACCAACATCAGATCAAGCAGCGTGTGCAACAACAACAGGACCCACCTACACAGGACTATTGGAATTGGGAGGAAATTCTGGACCGCGAAGTACCAGGAGAATATAACCGCCCCAAAGCTGAGCTGGAGGCAGCGAAGGCGGAGATATGAGTAGGCAGCAAGGAAACAAGGCTGGAAGCCCGTAAGTCAAACCCAAACATTTCTTGGGGGGGGGGGGGGGGGGGGGGGGCTCTTGGGTAGTTTAGTTGGGTCAGTCGGGAGACGTGAGCCAACTCCTTCTGCTTACCGTAAGGAGCCGGTGAGGGCGGATTTGGAGGAGAGTGACGCAGAGACAGTAAAGGAGTTAATGGAGAAATTGGAGGAGAGAGTTATGAGGGATGTATTGGTTTGGTGCATGAGGCACGGCATCCGTCCGAATGAACGTGTTGGTGATTTAATGTCACCGAGAACAGCTCTCCATACTCGTCCTGAGGTGCGTGCTAGCCGTCTGGTTAAGACAGTGCCTACAGCACGCACAAAGCCTCCTGTGCGTCTCCAGAGTCCTGTGCGTCCTGTTACTGCTCCTCGCACTAGCCCTGTGGTGTGTGTTCCCAGCCCAGTACCACCAGTGCTGACACCACGCACCAGGCTTCCAGTGCGTATCCAGAGCCCTGTTCCTCCTCCACGCACTCTCCCTGTGGTGCGTGTCTCCAGCCCAGTGCCTCCAGTCCCGGCACCACGCACCAAGCCTCCTGTGCGCCTTGAGAACTCAGTGTGCCCTGTCCCTGCTCCCCGCACTAGCCTTGAGGTGCGTGTCTCCAGTCCGGTTCCAGTTCCGGTACCACGCACCAAGCCTCATGTGCGTCTCCAGAGCCCTGTACGCACTGTTCCTTCTCCCCGTACTCGCCCTGTTGTGCGTGCCCTCAGCCCGGTACCACCAGTGCCGGTACCACACATCAGGCCTATAGTACGCCTTGAGCGTCCAGTGTGCCCTGTTGTTGTTCCCCGCACTAGCCTGAAGGTGCGTGTCCTTAGCCCGGTACCTCCAGTTCCGGCACCACGCACCAGGCCTACAGTGCGTCTCAGCCGGCCAAAGTCTGCCGTCTGCCCAACGGCGCCTGAACTGCCCGTCTGCCAAGCGGCGCCTGAACTGCCCGTCTGCCAAGCGGCGCCTGAACTGCCCGTCTGCCAAGCGGCGCCTGAACTGCCCGTCTGCCCAACGCCGTCTGAACTGTCCGTCTGCCAAGAGCCGCATGAACTGCCCGTCTGTATTGAGCCTTCAAAGCCGCCCGTCTGCCATGAGCCTACAGAGCCGTCCGCCAGACAGGAGCCGCCAGAGCCTTCCGCCAGACAGGATCAGCCAGAGCCTTCCGCCAGACCGGATCAGCCAGAGCCTTCCGCCAGACCGGATCAGCCAGAGCCTTCCGCCAGACCGGATCAGCCAGAGCCTTCCGCCAGACCGGATCAGCCAGAGCCTTCCGCCAGACCGGATCAGCCAGAGCCTTCCGCCAGACCGGATCAGCCAGAGCCTTCCGCCAGACCGGATCAGCCAGAGCCTTCCGCCAGACCGGATCAGCCAGAGCCTTCCGCCAGACCGGATCAGCCAGAGCCTTCCGCCAGACCGGATCAGCCAGAGCCTTCCGCCAGACCGGATCAGCCAGAGCCTTCCGCCAGCCATGACCAGCCAGAGCCGTCAGCGAGCCATGACCAGCCAGAGCCGTCAGCGAGCCATGACCAGCCAGAGCCGTCAGCGAGCCATGACCAGCCAGAGCCGTCAGCGAGCCATGAGCGTCCAGAGCCGTCAGCGAGCCATGAGCGTCCAGAGCCGTCAGCCAGCCATGAGCAGCCAGATCCGTCAGACAGCCATGAGCCGTCCAGCCAGGATCCACCAGAGCCGTCCAGCCAGGATCCGCCAGAGCCGTCATCCAGCCAGGATCCGTCCCTCAGTCCGGAGCTGCCGTCCCTCAGTCCGGAACTGCCCCTTATCCCGGTGCTGCCCCTTATCCCGGTGCTGCCCCTTATCCCGGTGCTGCCCCTTATCCCGGTGCTGCCCCTTATCCCGGTGCTGCCCCTTAGTCCGGTGCTGCCCCTTAGTCCGGTGCTGCCCCTTAGTCCAGTGCTGCCCCTTAATCCAGTGGGGTTAATGTGGAGGGTGGCCATTTGGAGGAGGCTACGAAAGCGGGTAGTGACTATGGTGGGGTGGGGACCACGACCAGTGCCGGAGCTGCCGCCGTGGACGGAAGCCCACCCAGACCCTCCCCTAGACTTTGTGCTGGTGCGCCCGGAGTTCGCACCTTAAGGGGGGGGTTATGTCACACCCTGGCCTTAGTATTCTTTGTTTTCTTAATTATTTTGGTTAGGTCAGGGTGTGACATGGTGAATGTATGTGGTTTTTGTAGTGTCTAGGGTGGTTGTAAGGTTTAGGGGGTTTATTAGAGTAGTTGGGTTTATGTTTAGTATAGTAGTCTAGCTATGTCTATGGTTGAGTGTAGGTATCTAGGAAAGTCTATGGTTGCCTGAATTGGGTCTCAATTAGAGACAGCTGGTTATTGTTGTCTCTGATTGGGAGCCATATTTAAGGCAACCATAGGCTTTAGCTGTTTGTGGGGAATTGTCTATGTTGAACATTTGTAGCCTGTGTGTGTGCACTACGTTTATAGCTTCACGGTCGTTTGTTGTTTTTGTATAGTTTGTAATAGTGTTTCATGTTCATCTTCGTAGTAAAATAAAAGATGGCTTATTTTCCACATGCTGCGTTTTGGTCCGTCTCTCCTCCACACGATCGTGACAGTGTCAGAACATATACAGGTAATAAATAATATCTACAGGTAATAAATAATATCTACAGGTAATAAATAATATCTACAGGTAATAAATAATATCTACAGGTAATAAATAATATCTACAGGTAATAAATAATATCTACAGGTAATAAATAATATCTACAGGTAATATATCACATCTACAGGTAATATATCACATCTACTGGTAATATAAAATATCTACAGGTAATATATAACATCTACTGGTAATATATCACATCTACTGGTAATAAATAATATCTACAGGTAATAAATAATATCTACAGGTAATAAATAATATCTACAGGTAATAAATAATATCTACAGGTAATAAATAATATCTACAGGTAATAAATAATATCTACAGGTAATATATCACATCTACTGGTAATATATCACATCTACTGGTAATATATCACATCTACTGGTAATATATCACATCTACTGGTAATAAATAATATCTACTGGTAATAAATAATATCTACTGGTAATAAATAATATCTACTGGTAATAAATAATATCTACTGGTAATAAATAATATCTACTGGTAATAAATAATATCTACTGGTAATAAATAATATCTACTGGTAATAAATAATATCTACTGGTAATAAATAATATCTACTGGTAATAAATAATATCTACTGGTAATAAATAATATCTACAGGTAATATATCACATCTACTGGTAATATATCACATCTACTGGTAATATATCACATCTACTGGTAATATATCACATCTACAGGTAATATATCACATCTACAGGTAATATATCACATCTACAGGTAATATATCACATCTACAGGTAATATATCACATCTACTGGTAATATATCACATCTACAGGTAATATATCACATCTACTGGTAATATATAATATCTACTGGTAATATATAATATCTACAGGTAATATATAATATCTACAGGTAATATATCACATCTACAGGTAATATATCACATCTACTGGTAATATATCACATCTACTGGTAATATATCACATCTACTGGTAATATATCATATCTACTGGTAATATATAATATCTACTGGTAATATATAATATCTACTGGTAATATATAATATCTAATCTTAATACTACATTAGAATCATTCAGAGCTGCAGGTGAAGGTGTCTTCCTCCACAGAGGAAAAGAAGAGAACACTGACCTGTAGCACCACCTGTCTTCTGACTGACAACCCCAACCCCACCTACATCTGGTACAAGAACGGACAACGTCTCCATGACCCTACTTCCCAACAATACTCCTGTAATACTCTGGTGGTCTGATGTTACTCTGCAGACAGTTACTCCTGTGCTGTAAAAGACCATGAGGATTTTCTCGCTCCTACAGTGTGTGAGTCTGGACTCAGCTATAATAATAATCTTAAGTATCAATCATTAAGGCCTGTGGACCAATAGTAGAACATGTGGGGAAAAACAGACAAATCTGTAACATTAGTAGAAATTATACAGAATAATAGAAAAGGTAGAAAATGGCTGATGGTATGTTATCATGTTATACCGTTTTAGAATATTACTTTTTTTAATAAGGCTGTACCGTAACAAAATGTGGAAAAAGTCAAGGGGTCTGAATACTTTCCGAATGCACTGTATGTGTCTATTTTTTATTCATTTTAAATGAACCAGTTCAATACATCTAAAACACTTGAAAATCGTCTCATTATCGTTTGAGGAATTGATCAGATACATTTTGTTTCAGGTGTTCATGGTCAGAGCTGTTTGAATGTGACTTACACCAAGAGGAGTATATGTGCCTTGAAGGGGTCCACAGTGGACATTACCTGCACGTATAGACATCCCAGCTCGCAAAACATCACATAAGTATCCTGGTTCAACAATTGGGAGTCTGGAGTTACTACAGATCTAAGCCAGGACCCAGAGTAGGCAGGTCGTGTGAAGTACCTTCCAACTACAGACAAGGACTCCACCCTGAGAATCACAGACCTGAGAGAGAGTGACTGCTGAAATCAAGTTTAGATTTACAACAGGAACCAGAGTATGCAGGTCATGTGAAGTACCATCAGCGTTATAATCATGAGAATAAAACAGAGGGATTCACATTTTTTAATTGAACCTTTATTTAACTATGCAAGTCAATAACGGCCTACCAAAAGGGAAAAGGCCTACCCCGATATATATATATATATAAATATACAACAAAGTACACATCATGACAAGAGAGACCTAAGACAACAACATAGCATGGTAGCAACACAACATGACAACAACATGGTAGCAACACAACATGACAACAGCATGGTAGCAACACAACAAGGTAGCAGCACACAAGACGGTACAAACATTATTGGGCACAGACAAAAGCACAAAGGGCAAGAAAGTAGAGACAACAATACATCTCGTGATGCTTCTCCATGGTTGTCATTCACACTGAACTCAGCAACTACGGCAACAGTGTTGACAAACTCTGTCTGTGTGAGCTAATATGTTTGTGCCTAATTTAATATATTTTTGATGTGTGATTGTGTTGCAGTGATACTGGGGCAGGAAGGTTGGAGTGTGACATACACCACTCAGAGTATCTGTACCTTGAAGGGGTCAACAGTGGAGATGTCCTGCTCTTACACATATCCCAGAGGTCATACAGTCACAGAAACATCATGGTGCTATAGATAGTCTGCTGTGAAACCTCAGAATGATGATCGTGTGGAGTACTATTGGGACAGAGTGAATAACTCCACCCTGAGAATCACAGACCTGAGAGAGACTCAGCTAAGTACTGGTTCACAATCAAGACTCAGATCATACAAGGTCATGTCTTTCAAAGTGTGACAAGTGAGAGATATTCTGGCAGTCCTGGAGTCAGGCTGTCTGTCACAGGTACTCTATTTTGTATTGCTTTATCAGTTACATTAAAGCCTTTGGAAATCTGTTTTAATTTGACATTATACAGTACATTACAAATGACAGTCTGTATGTATTATGAATGTCTGCTGTCATTTGATTACAATGGTTGTCGTTTGTTTTTAATCACAGGCCAGAAGGCAAATGTTCCAACAACAGTGACAGAGGGACAGAGAATGGCATTGACCTGAAGCACCACCAGTACTCTGACTGACAACCCCAACCCCAGCTACATCTGGTACAAGAACGGGCAACGTCTCACCAACCCAAATACCAAAATAACTACCTGTACCTAGACCCAGTCAGCAGTGAGAATACAGACAGATACTCCTGTGCTGTAAACGGCCATGAGGATCTCCTCTCTCCTGAAAAGACTCTCACTGTCAAGATTTGGCTTTTTGGATGTATATTGTGGCTCCCCCCTTCTCTCTCTCTCTCTCTCTCTCTCTCTCTCTCTCTCTCTCTCCCACGTCAGGTTTTACAACTGTCATAAATACCTGGTAGAAACTGCCATGCAGTATTGAGGGAGAGAGTCTACCAGAGCAAAGAGCTTCTCTTTGTTCAAAACTGATAATCCCCAAAATGGGAGAACTAAACAATTTCTATTTTTGAGAATGTGCGAATGGTCCGTGGACATTTAAAGAACAATCCTGTCGAAGTTGTTTGACACACAACTATATCTCTTAATGTGTACATTTCCCAGCTGTCAGGTTTACATATAAATATTGTGAAACGTATGTGATTAAACTATTTGTGAAAAGATGTCATGTGATGTTAACCTTCTAAATGAGAGTGGTTTTCATATAAAGATTACAGTTGAAGTCGGAAGTTTACATACACCTTAGCCAAATACATTTAAACTCAGTTTTTCACAATTCATGACATTTAATCCAAGTAAAAATTCCCTGCCTTAGGTCAGTTAGGATCACCACTTTATTTTAAGAATGTGAAATGTCAGAATAATAGTAGAGAGAATTATTTATTTCAGCTTTTATTTCTTTCATCACATTCCCAGTGGGTCAGAAGTTCACATACACTCAATTAGTATTTGGTAGCAATGCCTTTAAATTGTTTAACTTGGGTCAAACTTTTTGGGTAGCCTTCCACAAGCTTCCCACAATAAGTAGGGTGAATTTTGGCCCATTCCTCCTGACAGAGCTGGTGTATCTGAGTCAGGTTTGTAGGCCTCCTTGCTCGCACACGCTTTTTCAGTTCTGCCCACAAATTTTCTATAGGATTGAGGTCAGGACTTTGTGATGGCCACTCTAATACCTTGACTTTTTTTCCTTAAGCCATTTTGCCACAACTTTGGAAGTATGCTTGGGGTCATTGTTATTTTAGAAAACCCATTTGCAACCAAGCTTTAACTTCCTGGCTGATGTCTTGAGATGTTGCTTCAATATATCCACATCATTTCCTTTCCTCATGATGCCATTCATTTTGTGAAGTGCACCAGTCCCTCCTGCAGCAAAGCACCCCCACAGCATGATGCTGCCACCCCCGTGCTTCATGGTTGGGATGGTGTTCTTCGGCTTGCAAGCCCCCCCCCCCCCCCCCCTTTTTCCTCCAAACATAGCGATGGTCATTATGGCCAAACAGTTCTATTTTTGTTTCATCAGACCAGAGGACATTTCTCCAAAAAGTACGATATTTGTCCCCATGTGCAGTTGCAAACCGTAGTCTGGCTTTCTTATACCCGTTTTGGAGCAGTGGGTTCTTCCTTGCTGAGCGGGCTTTCAGGTTATGTCGATATAGGACTCGTTTTACTGTGGATATAGATACTTTTGTACCTGTTTCCTCCAGCATCTTCACAAGGTCCTTTGCTGTTGTTCTGGGATTGATTTGCACCTTTCGCACCAAAGTACGTACATCTCTAGGAGACAGAACGTGTCTCCTTCCTGAGCGGTTTGACGGCTGCGTGGTCCCATGGTGTTTATACTTGTGTCCTATTGTTTGTACAAATGAACGTGGTACCTTCACGCGTTTGGAAATTGCTCCCAAGGATGAACCAGACTTATGGAGGTCTACAATTGTTTTTCTGAGGTCTTGGCTGATTTCTTTTGATTTTTCCATGATGTCAAGCAAAGAGGCACTGAGTTTGAAGGTAGGCCTTGAAATACATCCACAGGTACATCTCCAATTTATTCAAATGATGTCAATTAGCCTATCAGAAGCTTCTAAAGCAATGACTTCATTTTCTGGAATTTTCCAAGCTGTTAAAGGCACAGTTAACTTAGTGTATGTAAACTTCTGAACCACTGGAATTGCAATAAGTGAAATAATCTGTAAACAATTGTTGGAAGTAATGTCTCTTATCGATGGCTGTTATGATATCGCTACATCGCCACACCTGGCGACATGAATTTACTACATCACTACACCCTGGTTACACCTCCACACCTGGTGACATTAATTTACAGCATTTCAGTGCATCACTCATATGGCTTGCTAGCTAGCTAGTGTAGGAACTCCCTAGGTGAGCCATCCCTACTCTTTACTCGACTCAGGCTTAGATATGCTGTCCATGTTCACTTCATGGATCTCCTTTTTTGCCACAGTGGGACTGAAAAAAATACAAAAACATCTAAATAAAGAGAACTGTTACCAATTGTGAGAAGACCGTATTAGCAAAAGGACATTCATATTTACATTGCCCTTGGCTGGAACACGTATGACAGGGAAAAACTCAAGACATATTTCACACAAAAGTAAGAAGGATGCACAATGCATCACATTTTTTGGTGATAGCCAAGTTCCTTTCAATAATGTATGAATAGAGGATGAGAGAATCTCAAATAGAGTTTGGTAGAGTTTGGTTTGAGAGCCAAACTGAGAGGCTGTCCTGTTAGGAGAGGTTTTGCTCACCTGCAGACAGGTGTATTGTATTGTCCACCAGCTCAAGGCATTGAGCAGCCCAGCTCGATATTGGCCCCAGCAGCACCGTCTCCTCTGTCTGAGCATTGATCCTGGCACCTGCAGAAAACAGAGACAACAGATGGAGGATTTAAAATAATTTTTCTGGGAAACCACTTTTAAAGGATTTTCTAATCTATTCCCACTGTTGGCTATTGACCACAGAAATCGTATTTTTATTTTGGGAAATGAAACATCAAATTAATAAACAGACTTTCTAAACGTGGGTCCTTTGTATTAAGAAATCCTGCTATGCCCTCCAACGAACCATCAAACAGGCAAAGCATCAATACAGGACTAAGATCGAATCGTACTACATCGGCTCCAACGCTCGTGGGATATGGCATGGCTTGCAAACCATTACAGACTACAAAGGGAAGCACAGCAGAGCTGCCCAGTGACACGAGCCTACCAGACAAGCTAAACCAATTCTATGCTTGCTTCGAGGCAAATAACAATGAAACATGCATGAGAGCACCAGCTGTTCCGGGAAGACATAGTGATCGCGCTCTCCGCAGCCGATGTTAGTAAGACCTTTAAACAGGTCAACATTCACAAGGCCAGACGGATTACCAGGATGTGTACTGCGAGCACACGTTGACCAACTGGCGAGTGTCTTCACTGATATTTTCAAACTCTCCCTGTTCGAAAATGTAATACCAACATGTTTTAAGCAGACCACCATAGTCCCTGTTCCCAAGAACACTAAGGTAACCTGCCTAAATGACTGCCGACCCGTAGCACTCACGTCTGTAACCATGAAGTGCTTTGAAAGGCTGGTCATGGCTCACATCAACATCAATGGCTCACATCAACACCCATCCCAGAAATCCTAGAACCACTCCAATTAGTATACCGCCCGAACAGATCCACAGATGATGCAATCTCAATTGCACTCCACACTGCCCATTCCCCTGCCCTTTCCCACCTGGACAAACGACACATCTATGTGAGAATGCTATTCATTGACTACAGCTCAGCGTTCAACAACATAGCGCCCTCAAAGCTCATCAATAAGCTAAGGACCCTGGGACTAAACACCTCCCTCTGCAACTGGATCCTGGACTTCCTAACGGGCCGCCCCCCAAGTGGTAAGGGTAGGTAACAACACATTTGCCACGCTGATCCTCAACACAGGGGCCCCTCAGGGGTGCGTGCTCAGTCCCCTCCTGTACTCCCTGTTCACTCATGACTGCACGGCCAGGCACGACTCCAACACCTCAATTATGTTTGCCGATGACACAACAGTGGTAGGCCTGATCACCGACAATGACGAGACAGCCTATAGGGAGAAGATCAGAGACCTGGCCGTGTGGTGCCAGCACAACAACCTCTCCCTCAACAACCTCTCCCTCATCAAGACAAAGGAGATAATTGTGGACTACAGGAAAAAGAGGACCGAGCACGCCCCATTCTCATCGATGGGGCTGTAGTGGAGCATGTTGAGAGCTCCACATGTCCACATCACCAGCAAACTAACATGGTCCAAGCACACCAAGACAGCCATGAAGAGGGCACGACAAAACCTATTCCCCCTCAAGAGACTGAAAAGATTTGGCATGGGTCCTCAGATCCTCAAAAGGTTCTACAGCTGCACCATCGAGAGCATCCTGACTGGTTGCATCAATGCCTGGAATGGCAACTGCTTGGCCTCCGACCAAAAGTCACTGCAGAAAGTAGTGCGTACGGCCCAGTACATAACTGGGGCCAAGCTTCCTGCCATCCAGGACCTCTATACCAGGCGGTGTCAGAGGAAGGAACTAAAAATTGTCAAAGACTCCAGCCACCCCAGTCATAGATGTTTCTCTTTGCTACCGCACGGCAAGCGGTACCGGAGCGCCAAGTCTAGGTCCAAGAGGCTTCTAAACAGCTTCAAATGGCTACCCAGAATATTTGCATTGCCCCCTCCCCTTTTACACAGCTGCTACTCTCTGTTAATAGCTATGCAAAGCTACTTTAATAACTCTACCTACATGTACATATTACCTCAATTACCTCGACCAACCGGTGCCCCCGCACATTGACTCTGTACCGTTACCCCCTGTATATAGTCTCGCTAGTGTTATTTTATTCTTCTGCTCTTTAATTACTTGTTACTTTTATTTCTTTTTCATGTTTTTTAACTGCATTGTTGGTTAGGGGCTTGTAAGTTAGCATTTCAATGTAAGGTCTACTATTCGGCACACTAATAAAATTGGATTTGATTTGATCAGGGCGCCGAAGACATGTCGATTGCGACAGCCCTCCGCGCCTCTCTGAATGCATTCAAATCAAATGTATTTATATAGCCCTTCTTACATCAGCTGATATATCAAATGATTATTATTATAATTAATAATAATCACAGTAGTTGTCGAGGGTGCAACAAGTCAGCACCTCAGGAGTAAATGTCAGTTGGCTTTTCATAGCCGATCATTGTATATTATGAGTACAGCGACTGCAATTAGAAGACATCATGTTAATGTTACTACATAGCTTCGGCTGTTGGAGGTCCTGACGAACCATGTCCAGATAAAACGTCCGGAGTGAAAAAGTTGATTGAAAAAAAGTTGAGTGAGGGAAAAACAAAAAATATAAATGGTAATTAAAAAGTATAAACCGTAAAGTTACCAGGTAGCAAAGTAAGGTTGGCAACAAAACACAGAGCAGCAGCACGTAGACAAGTCTGCAAGTTGTGACCGGAAATGACAGTTGTACAACTGACTAGGTATCCCTTTCACAGACCACTGTAGTTCTCAGTCAACTGATTCCAAAACTCACCTGTCCATTCTCTACTGTGTCTCTTCTGTCTCTTGTGTCAGAGGTGGATATAGAGGCCTTCTTCCTGTTCTGAAAATGAAAGAATGAATGAACAGATGAATGGAAGAATCAATCAATCAATCAATAAAAATGTGTCAAGATCAATGATAAAAAACAGAATGTGAATAAGGGTAAATTCATCTCGCTCACCTGAACCACATGAATCCAACGAGACAGAAAATGAGAATCAGAACAACAACTAGGATTCCTACAACTGCATTCTTCAAAGACTTTGGTTCCCCAACGAACATAACAGGAGAACAGAGATTCTCGTAGCCTTTAACAGCACAGGAGTAGCTGACTGCGTCCTCACTGCTGACTGGGTCTAGGGAGAGGTAGTTATCTTGGGTGTTTGGGTTGGTGAGAAGTATGATAGAAAAATTACATATTTACCTTATTTGTTTGATATTAATAGTTAACAATATATACCTAACAATAGTAAGACATTTCTGTGCTATTAATGATGTGTTTTTTATGGTCTCCACTCTAGCTTCCTGCAGCTAGTCGAGGACATGGGTTTTACTAGAGATAGCTTGAAGCTGACAATTGATTGATGTCTTAGTGATAAAAAAACAAACATTCCATTCTATCATTAGTGGTGCATGTGAGACATATGTCTCCGGTCTAACTGAGCCTGCATTCTATACATGAGATTGTGTCTGTGACTCGAGATAGAGATAGCCTGAAGGAATAGAACAAACATCTCATTGTTTGTTCTCATCCTTGCATCTGGGAAACTAAGCCGGGGAGGAGTCGAACTAGCCCGACTAAGAATTTTTAAGTCCTGTATAACATCTGTTTTCTCATTATCAGTTGGGTTACTCGGTCCAACACTCAAGGGTGTTGGGTCGACAGCCTCATTATTGCAATAACTAATCGATATTGAATAAAGATGATTGTTTGAAGAAATGACAAAGTCTCTCACTTGATTAGAATATTCCACAGCAGAAGTTGTCCGTTCTTGTACCAGATGTAGGTGGGGTTGGGGTTGTCAGTCAGAAGACAGGTGGTGCTACAGGTCACCTTCCCTTCCTCTGTGCTAGGAGTCTTCTTCACCTGCAAGTCTGAAAAGGGGTAAATAAAGACAAGAGCATAATCATTATTTCCACCAATAATATAATGACTTAGACTAGATGATATAATACTGTAAGGACAGTATTTCCTGTGACATTCAGAGTTATTCCAGGGAAGCTGTATCCCCATTTTACCTCAGTTGTTGTAAATCTGAACTTGTATTCAGCAGAGTCACTCTCTCTCAGGTCTGTGATTCTCAGGGTGGAGTCCTTGTCTGTAGTTGGATGGTACTTCACATGACCTGCATACTCTGGGTCCTGGCTTAGATCTGTAGTAACTACAGACTCCCATTTGTTGAACCAGGAAACTTATGTGATGTTTTGCTAGCTGGGATGTCTGTATGTGCAGGTAATGTCCACTGTTGACCCCTTCAAGGCACAGATATCCTCTTGGTGTAAGTCACATTTCAACAGCTCTCAAACAGCTCTCAACAGCTCTGAACATGAACACCTGAAACAAAATGTATCTGATCAATTCCTCAAACGACAATGAGATGATTTTCAAGTGTTTTAGATGTATTGAACTGGTTCATTTAAATGAATAAAAAATACAGACACATACAGAGCATTTGGAAAGAATTCAGATTGCTTGACTTTTTCACATTGATAAGTTACAGACTTATTGTAAAATGTAAAACGAATAATTCTAAAACGGTATAACAAGATAACATGCCATTTTCTACCTTTTATATTATACTGCATCATTTCTACTCGTGTTACTATCCAAGAGTGCACAGATTTGTCTGTTTTTCCCCACATGTTCTACTATTGGTCCACAGGCCTTAATGATTGATACTTAAGATGATTATTATAGGTGAGTCCAGACTCACACACTGTAGGAGTGAGAAAATCCTCATGGTCTTTTACAGCACAGGATTAACTGTCTGTAGAGTAATACCAGACCACTAGAGTATTACAGGAGTATTGTTGGGAAGTAGGGTCATGGAGATGTTGTCCATTCTTGTACCAGATGTAGGTGGGGTTGGGGTTGTCAGTCAGAAGACAGGTGGTGCTACAGGTCAGTGTTCTCTTCTTTTCCTCTGTGGAGGAAGACACCTTCACCTGCAGGTCTGAATGATTCTAATGAATTAATATAATTTGTTATTATACTGTTGAAGTCGGAAGTTTACATACACCTTAGCCAAATACATTATTCAGAATTACTGACAATTAATTATAGTACAAACTCCCTGTCTTAGGTCAGTTAGGATCACCACTATTTTAAGAATGTGAAATGTCAGAATAACAGTAGAGAATTATTTATTTCAGCTTTTATTTCTTTCATTAAATTTCAAGTGGGTCAGGAGTTTACATACACTCAATTAGTATTTGGTAGCATTGCCTTTAAATTGTTTAACTTGGGTCAAACGTTTCGGGTAGCCTTCCACAACCTTCCCACAATAAATTGGGTGAATTTTGGCCCATTCCTTCTGACAGAGCTGGTGTATCTGAGTCAGGATTGTAGGCCTCCTTGTACGCACATGCTTTTTCAGTTCTGCCCACAAATGTTCTATAGGATTGAGGTCAGGGCCTCTCCAATACCTTGACTTTATTGTCCTCAAGCCATTTTGTCACAACTTTGGAAGTATGCTTGGGGTCATTATCCATTTGGAAGACCCATTTGCAACCAAGCATTATCTTCCTGACTGATGTCTTGAGATGTTGCTTCAATATATCCACATAATTTCCCACATCATGATGCCATCTATTTTGTGAAGTGCACCAGTCCCTCCTGCAGCAAAGCACCCCCACAACATGATGCCACCCTCGTGCTTGATGGTTGGGATGGTGTTCTTCGGCTTGCAAGCCTTCCCCTTTTTACTCCAAACATAACGATGGTCATTATGGCCAAACAGTTCTATTTTTGTTTCATAAGACTAGAGGACATTTCTCCAAAAAGTACGATCTTTGTTGCAAACCGTAGTCTGGCTTTTTTATGCGGTTTTGGAGCAGTGACTTCTTCCTTGCTGAGCGGCCTTTCAGGTTTTGTCAATAAAGCACTCGTTTTATACTGTGGACATAGATACTTTTGTACCTGTTCCCTCCAGCATCTTCACAAGGTCCTTTGCTGTTGTTCTGGGATTGATTTGCACTTTTAGCACCAAAGAACGTTCATCTCTAGGAGCCAGAACGCGTCTCCTTCCTGAGCGGTATGACGCTGCATGGTCCCATGGTGTTTATACTTGCGTACTATTGTTTGTACAGATGAATGTGGTACCTTCAGGCATTTGGAAATTGCTCTCAAGGATGAACCAGACTTGTGGAGGTCTACAATTTATTTTTCCGAGGTCTTGGCTGATTTCTTTTGGTTTCCCATGATGTCAAGCAAAGAGGCACTGAGTTTGATCGTAGGCCTTGAAATACATCCACAGGTACACCTCTTATTGACTTAAATGATGTCAATTAGCCTATCAGAAGCTTCTAAAGCCATAACATAATTTTCTGGAATTTTCCAAGCTGTTTAAGGGCACAGTCAACTTAGTGTAGGTAAAATTCTGACCCACTGGATTTGTGATACAGTAAGTAAAATCTGTCTGTAAACAATTGTTGGAAAAATTACTTGTGTCATGCACAAAGTAGATGTCCTAACCGACTTGCCAAAACTATAGTTTGTTAACAAGAAATTTGTGGAGTGGTTTAAAAATGAGTTTTAATCACTCCAACCTAAGTGTATGTAAACTTCCGACTTCAACAGTATATTGTTACAGTCAGTTGTTCCATGGAAGCTGTACCCCATTCTGCATTCTGTGTTTTAAATCTGAACTTGTATTCAGTTGAATCTCTCTCAGGTCTTCTCAAGGTGCAGTCTTTCTCTTTAGTCCCAAGGTACTCAGCACGACCTGCATACTCTGGCACCGAGCTCAGGATTTTAGGCACCTCATTACATTTCTCTTGTTTTAAACCTCTTAGCTAGCGGGATCAAATTCGACAACATCCGGTGAAATTGCAGAGCGCCAAATTCAAAATAAAAAATCGTAATATTAAACATTCATGACAATACAAGTGTCTTACATGGTTCAAAAGCTTAGAATCTTGGTAATCGAACTGCGTTGTCAGATTTCAAAAAGGCTTTACGGTAAAAGCATAGCATTTGATTGTCTGAGGACAGCTCCTCACATTAGCATATTTTCCAAACCAGCACAGGCATCACAAAATATCAAATAAAGATAAAATAAATGACTTACTTTTGAAGATCTTCCTCTGTTTGCAATCCCAAGGGTCCCAGCTACACAATGAATGGTCGTTTTTTTCGATAAAGCACTTCTTTTATATCCCAAAAACGGCGTTTAGTTGGCGCCATTGAATTCAATAATCCAACATGCATACAAAGGATTCCAAAATGTTACCAGCAAAGTTTGTACAAACAAGTCAAACTATGTTTTTTAACCATCCTCAGGTTGTCTAATATCTAAATAAATTATAATATTTAGAACGGAGATTACTATGTTCAATAGGAAAGGAAAAGAACGAAGAGCGCCCATGTTCACGCATGCAAAAAGAATACTTTTGCATTGGCACTCACCTTGGAAAGACTACAAATACTTCTTCATTTTTCCGAAAAACAAGCCTAAAACCTTGTATAAAGACTGTTGACATCTAGTGGAAGCCATAGGAACTGCAATCTGGGAGGCGGAAGTCATTCGGAGCGAAATTTAAAAAAAGATTCTGGATGGATTTTCCTCTGGTTTTTGCCTGCTATATCAGTTCTGTTATACTCACAGACATGATTTTAACAGTTTTAGAGACTTCAGGGTGTTTTCTATCCAATTCTATGCATATCCTAGCTTCTGGGTCGGAGTAACAGGCAGTTTACTTTGGGCACGTCAGACAGGCGGAAATTCAGGAAACTAGACCGTGCGCTGAGAGGTTTTAAACCAGTTTGGTTCTGAGACTACATGATAACTTGGATGTTGATATGTGCAGGGCAGTTCCACTGTTAAAGCCCTTCACAGCACAGATACTCTGATGGGTGTAAGTCATGTTGAAACAGTTCTGACCCAAGTGTTATTGCACTCAACAAAAATATTAATGCAACATGCAACAATTTATATGATTTTACTGAGTTAAAGTTCATATAAAGAAATCAGTCATTTGAAATAAATGAATTATGCCCTAATCTATAGATGTCACATGACTGGGAATACTGATATGCATCTGTTGGTCACGGATCCCTTAAAAAAGGTAGTCAGTATCTGGTGTGACCACCATTTGCCTCATGCAGTGCAACACATCTCCTTCACATAAGACAATAGATTTAACGTATTTTTGTATTGAATACATGTTTTCTGAAAATTACCACCAGGGCCTCAAAGTCAAACTTAAATTAATCATTCTTTATTATCAGCAAGCTGGAGAGTATCCAACAAACTTAATGCACCACAGTACACGTCGGTCAGGAGCTCTTTCGGGGCAGTCCCGTTAGTTCTCTTATATACTGCTTACACAGACAAGTTATATTTGCATGATTTACATTTTTCATAATTAATTCATCATTAACGATTGGTTAATGCATGTGACTGGCACCGTCTCCTATCTTAAATTATAGAACATGTTCTGGGCCTTCTGACAAAAGGTCTGAGGGGGTAATGACCCCCCTCACATCTCTACCCAGCACCAACAGGAACCAATGACTGTATGAGGAAAGATGTACAATTCAAGGCTCTCTCTTCAGACAACATTTCTCTCACACATGAATATGAACCTATTTTTGAAACATCATTCTACATTATTTAATGGATAACAGGAGTTACTGAAATAAGATACAGCTCTGAACACCCCACTCCACACACACACCACTCCAAGACACTTGATACATATGGATCCAGAGCTGCATATTATCTACACAGGTTACCATGGGAATCAGACTTAGTAAACTGTTAGAGAATGGGAGATGGATGACTCTTTACAATATGTTTTCTATTGAAACTGTATTGAGGGATCTGGAACAGGTGCCGGAGAGGAGGTAGATGAAAGAAAACATGTTTGTGCTTCCTTGTGTTTTTTTAGTGACCCTGAATGAGCAAAGCTCTTTCCACATAGACAGGAGTAAGGTTTCTCTCCAGTGTGGATTCGCTGGTGTGTAGTCAAGGTGAAATCTAGAGCAAAACTCTTCCCACACTGATCACAGCTATAAGGTCTCTCTCCTGTGTGTATGCGTTGGTGTTTAGTCAGGTTTCCTGATTGATTGAAGCTCTTCCCACAATGCTCACAGCTATAAGGTTTCTCTCCTGTGTGTATGCGTTGGTGTCTAGTCAATTCTAATGATTGATTGAAGCTCTTCCCACACTGATCACAGCTATAAGGCTTCTCTCCTGTGTGTATGCGTTGGTGTGCAATCAGATTGGAATCTCGAACAAAACTCTTTCCACACTGATAACAGCTATAAGGCTTCTCTCCTGTGTGTATGCGTTGGTGTATAGTCAGGGGTCCTGATCGATTGAAGCTCTTCCCACACTGATCACAACTATAAGGCTTCTCCCCTGTGTGTATGCGTTGGTGTGTAATCAGGTCTCCTGATCGACTGAAGCTCTTCCCACACTGATCACAGCTATAAGGTTTCTCTCCTGTGTGTATGCGTTGGTGTGCAGTCAAGTTTCCTGAATAATTGAAGCTCTTCCCACACTGATCACAGGTATAAGGCTTCTCTCCTGTGTGTAGGCGTTGGTGTGTGGTCAGGGCTCCTGAATGATTGAAGCTCTTACCACACTGATCACAGCTATAAGGCTTCTCTCCTGTGTGTATGCGTTGGTGTATAATCA